>NC_072052.1:144308-381831 GCF_027791375.1 Indicator indicator | reverse complement strand
AGGGTTTGAAGGGGGTGGGTGATGAAACCAGTCTCTCTGGAGAGGAGAGAGACATCAACTACAGTTAGTCGAGAAATGAGAAGCCCAGCTGAAGTGCATGTACACCAATGCACGCAGTATGGATAAAAAACAAGAGGAACTGGAAGACATTGGTTCACCAGCAAAACTATGATGTAGTTGCCATTACAGAAACATGGTGGGAAGATTCACACAATTGGAGTACTGCACTGGATGGTTACAAGCTCTTTAAGCGAGACAGGCGAGGGAGAAGAGGAGGAGGGGTGGCCCTGTATATTAGGGAATCTCTTGACGCCACAGAACTTGAGGTAGAGGATGAAAGCATTGAGTGCCTGTGGGTTAAAATCAGAGGGAGGGCTAACAAAACTGACATCCTGGTTGGAGTCTGTTATAGACCACCCAGTCAGGATGAAGTGGTCGATGAAATATTCTATAAGCACCTGGAGGCTGCCTCAAGATCATCAGACCTTGTCCCTGTGGGTGACTAACCTGCCAGACATCTGCTGGGAGCTTAATTCAGCAGAGAGGAGGCAGTCCAGAAGGTTCTTGGAGTGTATGGAGGACAGCTTCTTGACACAGATGTTATGTGAGCCTACCAGGGGTCAGGCCCTGCTTGACCTGCTGTTCTCAAACAGAGAAGGGCTGGTGGGAGATGTGATGGTAGGAGGCTGTCTAGGGTGCAGTGACCATGAGATAGTGGAGTTTTCAATATGCAGGGAAATAAGGAGGAGCAATAACAGAACCCTTACTTTGGACTTCCGGAGGGCAAACTTCACCTTATTTAAGCAACTAATTCGGAGAGTTCCCTGGGTAGCAGCCCTTAAGAACAAAGGGGTGCAGGACGGTTAGACCTATTTCAAACAGGAACTCCTGAAGGCACAGGAACAGGCTGTGCCCATGTGCCAAAAGATGAGCCGTTGGGGAAGGCGACCGGCCTGGATGGGCAAGCATCTCTTGAAGGAATTAAGGGGAAAAAAGAGGGTGTATCACCTTTGGAAAGGGGGAGGGGTAACTCATGATACGTTTAAGGATGTTGTTAGATCATGTAGGAGAAAAATTAGAGAGGCAAAAGCCAAGTTAGAACTCAAACTGGCCACTGCTGTGAAAGACAATAAAAAGCATTTTTATAAATATATTAATGCCAAAAAGAGGGGCAAGAAGAACCTCCACTCTTTATTGGACTTAGAGGGGAATATTGTAACCAAAGATGAGAAAAAGGTTGAGGTACTAAATACCTTTTTTGCCTCCATTTTCAACAGCAAGGCAGGAGGACTTCAGTATAACTGACCTCCTGAACTGGTAGATGGGGTCAGGGAGCAGTATAATACCCTTGAAATCCAGGAGGAAGTAGTTAGGGATTTGCTGAGCCACTTGGATACTCACAAGTCCATGGGACCAGATGGGATCCATCCAAGGGTACTGAGAGAGCTGGCAGATGAGCTGACCAAGCTGCTCTCCATCATTTTCCACCAGTCCTGGCTCACCAGACAGGTCCCAGATGACTGGAAACCGGCCAATGTGATGCCCATCCACAAGAAGGGCCGGATGGAGGAACCTGGAAACTGCAGGCCTGTCAGCCTGACTTCAGTGCCAGGCAAGATAATGGAGCAGATCATCTTGGGGGCAATCACAGTGCACCTGCAGGATGGCCAGTGAATGAGGCCCAGCCAATATGGATTTAGGAAGGGTAGGTCCTGCCTGACCAACCTGATCTGCTTTTATGATCAGGTGACCCACCTGGTTGATGTGGGGAAGGCTGTGGATGTAGTCTACCTGGACTTCATCAAGGCCTTTGACATCATCCCCCACAGCAAACTCCTGGCCAAGCTGTCAGCCTGTGGCTTGGACAGGAGCACTCTGTGCTGGGTTAGGAACTGGCTGGAGGGCCGAGCCCAGAGAGTGGTGGTGAATGGTGCCACATCCAGCTGGCAGCCTGTCACTAGTGGTGTCCCCCAGGGATCAGTGTTGCACCAAATCCTGTTCGATATCTTTATTGATAATCTGGATGAGGGGATTAAGTTCACCATTAGTAATTTTGCATACGACACTAAGTTGGGTGCAGCTGTTGATCTGTTAGAGGGTAGCAGGGCTCTGCAGAGGGACCTTGACAGGCTGGACAGATGGGCGGAGTCCAATATGATGGCATTTAACAAGTCCAAGTGCCGGGTGCTGCACTTTGGCTACAACCCCATGCAGTGCTACAGGCTGGGGTCGGAGTGGCTGGAGAGAAGCCAGGCAGAAAGGGACCTGGGGATACTGCTTGACAGCTGGCTGAACATGAGCCAGCAGTGTACCCCGGTGGCCAAGGTAGCCAATGGCATCCTGGCCTGCATCAGAAATAGTGTGGCCAGCAGGAGCGGGGAAGTCATTCCGCCCCTGTACTCAAGAATCAAGAATCAAGAATCAAGAAGGTTGGAAGAGACCTCAAGGATCATCGAGTCCAACCTGTCACCCTACACCTCATGCCTATCTAAACCATGGCACCAAGTGCCACGTCCAATCCCCTCTTGAACACCTCCAGGGATGGTGACTCCACCACCTCCCTGGGCAGCACATTCCAATGGCCAACCACTCTCTCTGTGAAGAACTTTCTCCTCACCTCCAGCCTAAACCTCCCCTGGCGCAGCTTGAGACTGTGTCCTCTTGTTCTGGTGCTGGTTGCCTGGGAGAAGAGACCAAACCCCTCCTGACTACAACCTCCCTTCAGGTAGTTGTAGACAGCAATGAGGTCTCCCCTGAGCCTTCTCTTCTCCAGGCTAAACAGTCCCAGCTCCCTCAGCCTCTCCTCATAGGGCTTGTGCTCAAGGCCTCTCACCAGCCTTGTTGCCCTTCTCTGGACATGCTCCAGCAATTCAACATCTTTCCTAAACTGAGGGGCCCAGAACTGGACACAGTACTCAAGGTGTGGCCTAACCAGTGCTGTGTACAGGGGTACAATGACCTCCCTGCTCCTGCTGGCCACACTATGCCTGATGCAAGCCAGGATGCCATTGGCTCTCTTGGCCACCTGGGCACACTGCTGGCTCATGTTCAGGCGCCTGTCAACCTAGTACCCCCAGGTCCCTTTCCACCTGGCTGCTCTCCAGCCACTCTGACCCCAGCCTGTAGCTCTGCATGGGGTTGTTGTGGCCAAAGTGCAGCACCCGGCACTTGGACTTGTTGAATGCCATCATGTTGGACTCTGCCCATCTGTCCAGCCTGTCAAGGTCCCTCTGCAGAGCCCTTCTACCTTCTAACAGATCAACACCTGCTCCCAGCTTGGTGTCATCTGCAAATTTACTGATGATGGACTCAATCCCCTCATCCAGATCATCAATAAAGATATTGAACAGGATGGGGCCCAGCACTGATCCCTGGGGGACACCACTAGTGACAGGCTGCCAGCTGGACGTGGCACCATTCACCACCACTCTCTGGGCTCGGCCCTCCAGCCAGTTCCTAACCCAGCGCAGAGTGCTGCTGTCCAAGCCACAAGCTGCCAGTTTGGCCAAGAGTTTGCTGTGGGGGACAGTGTCAAAGGCCTTGCTGAAGTCCAGGTAGACTACATCCACAGCCTTTCCCAGGTCCACCAGGCGGGTCACCTGATCATAGAAGGAGATCAGGTTGGTGAGGCAGGACCTGCCCTTCCTAAATCCATGTTGGCTGGGCCTGATTCCTTGGCTATCCTTCAGGTATGCAGTGATTGCCCCCAAGACAATCTGCTCCATGATTTTCCCTGGCACTGAGGTCAGGCTGACAGGCCTGTAGTTCCCAGGTTCTTCTGTTCGTCCCTTCTTGTGGATGGGCGTCACATTGGCCAGTTTCCAGTCTTCTGGGACCTCTCCAGTGAGCCAGGACTGGTGGAAAATGATGGACAGAGGCTTGGCCAGCTCATCTGCCAGCTCTTTCAGCACCCTAGGATGAATCCCATCAGGTCCCATGGACTTGTGAATATCCAAGTGACTCAACAAGTCTCAAACTAATTCCACATGGATTTCAGGAGTACAACACTGCTCCTTGACCCCATCAACCAGCTCAGGAGGCCAGTTATCCTGAAGTCCTCCTGCCGTACTGTTGAAAATGGAGGCAAAGAAGGTATTTAGAATCTCAGCCTTCTCCTCATCCTTAGTTACAATGTTACCCTCCACGTCCAATAAAGAGTGGAGGCTCCTCTTGCCCCTCTTTTTAGCATTAATATATTTATAAAAATGCTTTTTGTTGTCTTTCACAGAAGCGGCCAGTTTAATTTCTAACTGTGCTTTTGCCTCTCTAATTTTTCTTCTACATGATCTAACAACATCCTTATATCACCACATAACATATCACTAGTTGCCTCCCCCCCTTTCCAAAGGCGATAAACCCTCTTTTTTTCCCTTAAATCCTTCAGGAGCTCCTTGCTCATCCAGGCCGGTCGTCTTCCCCGCCGGCTCGTCTTACGGCATGTGGGAACTGCCAGTTCCTGTGCCTTTAAGAGCTCCTGTTTGAAGTAGGTCCAACCATCCTGGACCCCTTTGATCTTAAGGGCTGTTACCTAGGGAACTTTCTGAATAAGTTGCCTGAACAACCTGAATTTTGCCCTCCGAAAGTCCAAAGTGAGGGTTCTGTTACTGCTCCTCCCTATTTCCCTGCATATTGAAAACTCCACTATCTCATGGTCGCTGCACCCTAGACAGCCTCCAACCATCACATCTCCCACCAGCCCTTCTCTATTTGAGAACAGCAGATCAAGCAGAGCCTTACCCCTGGTAGGTTCACCTAAGAGCTGCATCAGGAAGTTGTCATCCATGCACTCTAGGAACCTTCTGGACTGTCTCCTCTCTGCTGAATTAAGTTCCCAGCAGATGTCTGGTAGGTTAAAGTCCCCCACAAGGACAAACTCTGATGATCTTGAGACAGCTTCCATCTGCTTATAGAATATCTCATCGGCCTCCTCATCCTGGTTGGGTGGTCTATAACAGACTCCAACCAGGATGTCAGCTCTGGTTAGGCTACACCTTGAGTACTGTGTCCAGTTCTGGGCTCCTCAATTTAAGAAGGATATTGAGATACTTGAATGTGTCCAGACAAGGGCAACGAGGCTGGTGAGAGGTCTCGAGCACAAGCCCTATGAGGAGAGGCTGAGGGAGCTGGGGTTGTTTAGCCTGGAGAAGAGGAGGCTCAGGGGAGACCTTATTGCTGTCTACAACTACCTAAAAGGAGGTTGTAGTCAGGTGGGGGTTGGTCTCTTCTCCCAGGCAAGAAGCACCAGAACAAGAGGACACAGTCTCAAGCTGCGCTAGGGGAAGTTTAGGCTCGAGGTGAGGAGAAAGTTCTTCACAGAGAGAGTTGTTAGCCATTGGAATGTGCTGCCCAGGGAGGTGGTGGAGTCACTATCCCTGGAGGTGTTCAAAAAAGGATTGGACATGGCACTTGAAGCCATGGTTTAGTTAGTCATGAGGTGCTGGGTGATAAGTTGGACTTGATGATCTCTGAGGTCTTTTCCAACCTTGTTGATTCTATGAAAAGACGGAGAAGCCGCAGCGGAAGCAGCTGCAGTGGGAGAAGCAGTACCTCTTCAGCAGCGGTACCGATCCCCCCGTCCCGTCCATCATCCCTGTCCCGTCCCCCATTTCTCCTAACAAGAAAGTTAACCTTTTCCTGTCTTTCCAAGAGGGATCTAACGAAAATAAAAAAAACCTAGAAAATTAAGTGACTGCTTCAGATCTCCATCACTGCTTTGTAAATTCATGCCAATGGTCTGCTAATTCTGAGCCTTACATAATAATTCCTGTGGGTCCTAACAGGATTGGTATGGAATTCTTAATTCATAAAAGGGCTCAAATAAGTGTCTTTAATATACAACAAGCAAAAAGCCTAGGAATTAAACCATCCAGTAAAAGAATAAAAATATTGGGAATTACAGGGACATCTGATACCTGTTCCATGGCCAGAACACGGGTATGGTTACTAAGGGAGAAAGGCAGCACAATTGTGGAAGTTGCTTTAAGCCCTTATCTGGGAAATATTTGGGGATTTGATGTCCCAGCTGAAAAAAGGTGGCACTTCCCTAATGGTTTGCTCTGGAGTTTTGGAAGCAAATGGGGTGGAAGCAAATGGGGTAAAAACTGCAAGTGTGATCCTCTGCCAGTGGCAGCTAAACAGGGCATTGCAGAGGTAATTGCTCACCTGGAAAAGAGGCAAATGTACCCATTCCCCATATAATTCTCTGATTTGGCCAGTCTGTAAACTGGATGGATGATGGTGGCTGACAGTTGACTGTAGGAAACTGAACAGCAAGACTCTGTCATTAACAACCGCAGTCCCAAGCCTTACATCGGTGGTGACAGAATTCAAGCTGCTTCCCACACATGGATGGCCACATTAGACATAAAGGACATGTTCTTCATGATTCCTTTGAGAGGAAGATAAAGCTCAATTTGATTTTACCTGGCAAGGGGTTCAGTATAACTTTAATTGGTTACCCCAAGGTTCCAAACACTCTCTGACTATTGCTTACAACACTCTGGCTGCACTAGTGAACACTGTAAAAGTGCTAGAAGATGTCTGCATATGCCAGTATATAGATGACATGCTGATTGGTGGTGATAACAAAGAACAGGTTGGCTTAGTAGATGAAGCCATTTGGAAGTTCCTAACCAAGAATGGGTTAGACATTCCACCTGCCAAGTGTCAAGACCCAGGGCAAGAAATTAAATTTCTTGGAACCTGGTGGGTAGCTGGTGCAATTGCAGTACCTGAAGACACCCTGGAAGTCATTGAAAAGGGGCAAATAACAAGCAGCATAAAAGAACTGCAACAACTGTTGGGTACATTGGTCTACTGGAGGAAACATATTCCTGGATTTTCAGTAATTGCTCATCCCTTATATGATCTTGTGGCAGTTTGAGGCTGGTTGCCTTTAAGAAAAGCCACAAAGTTGAAGTCCTCCAGGGGCTAGAGAGTCCAGGAGGAGGACCCAGGAAATTGTAATTTTGTTATTCAATACCATAATTCTGCTATCTCTTTATAAGCTGTCAGCAAGCCCAACTCGGTCTCTTTTCTCCCTCCTTTCGTCTCTCCAGAGGGAGTCCTTATTTGGTAACATGGGGAAGTGTTGCAGCCACTGTTCTGAGGGCAGCTGCTGGATGCATGCAGAGTGCATGATTCCTTAGCTGACCAATTCCTTAGCATGCTGCGTAGAGCAAAATAATAGCATTCCACATGTGCCAAGAACAACATCCTCACGTTGGCACCCTTTGGTTGGAACATACTGCAGAAGCCACTTCCTTGACATGCTGGCACCTCTTATTGGGAAAAAATTTTAGCTTATATATGTGGTTGGATTTTACTGGTTAAGTGATTGATAACAAAGAGTATAAAAAACAACCACTCTGAGCAATAGTCACTTTGGCTTTGGTTAGGGTCTTGGCTTAGGGCTGCTAGGGACTTCTGCTTCTGTTACTTAGCTACTTCTGGCTAGGGCTTCAGTGTAGGGATGCTGGGACTACTTCTGTAAGTGGGACTCTAAGACCTTAATGCAAAGGATTATATAATGCTACAATAAAGGACTTCTGGGAGGACTTCTGAGATTCTCTGCTCTCTGCATTTCTGGAATCTCGTTGCTATACGGCAATGGAGTTCATGCCTTCATTCATCACCCAATGGCTCCCAAATCAGGAAGAACAACAGGGGAGGAGGCCTGTTTGTGGCCTTCAGAGGCCTGGCTAATTTTTCCTGTGCAATCTTGGCCTGTTTAGGCCTAATGGAAGGGAGACAAGGGAAGGTGGGGGGAGAAAAGGAGCACTGGGGCTTGTGGTTTAGTCTGGTTGGGGGAAGGTTTTGGGGGATTTTCATGTATTAGGTGTTAAGGATTTGTGTGTTCTGTATTTTCCTGTATATTTTTGAATATAATCCTGTATTTCTCTCCACTTCAACAAGAGCGTCTTTGTTTTATTTCCTTTTGGGAGTAAAATTATTTCTGTCCGCTCTTTAAATGAAGACAGATCTACTCAGGAAACATAGAACCTGGGATTGTACTCCAAGGCACATGGAAAGCTTTAATGTCTTAAAAGATGTGCTTAATGCTTATCAGCGGCTGGGTCCATTACACCCACAAGATGCCTTAAGGGTCGAATGTTTTTTTTCTGAGCATGCATCATACTGCAGGATATTCCAGAAGGGACCAAAAAACCCAAACAGACCCCTTATTATTTTTCCTCAACTTCATTTAAGGACACCAAGAAAAGGTACTTGGAATGGGAAAAGGGACCCCTCTCCCTAACCAGGGCTGTCAAGGAAGCAAAGAAACTGCGTACTTCACAAGACATTGTGGTGCAAGGCCCTTTTCCCCAGCTAAAATCAATCCTCAAGGGATCACCTCCACCTGAGGTGTTGCCCAGAAAGCCACAGTAAGAAAATGGTATGTCTACCTGGAGGGAATTGGACAGCTAATGCAATTGAAAGAGGGTCCAACAAAGGTTTCTAAATTATAACAGCCTGTGAATCCAGACACAGTTCTGTTAGGTCAACCCTACAAGCCTTCTCCAATTAAGGAAGCACCAGAAGTGACCACAAACTTGAATATAGAAGGAGTATGATTCACAGATGCATCCTCCCACCATGTGGGATCCCAGTAGCATTACAAAGCAGCAGCATCAGAGATTGGCACGGGCAGGATGGTCACAGAAGAAGGTGAAGGCAGTGCACAGGTAGGAGAATTATGTATAGTCATGCTGGCTGTAGAGAATGGTGCTAAGGCCATCTACATGGATTCCTATGCCACCTATAATGGTGCCACTGAGTGGATATATCAGTGGGAATCCAACCAGTATGAAGTAGGCCACACCAAAGTCTGGAGGGCTGACTGGCAAAGATTGTTAGAAATAGGCTGGTCAAGACCCGTTAAGGTAGGACGGGTAAAAGGACATTCCAACAAGGAAACACCTGCTGGTAAATGGAACCAGCAGGTCGACTACCTAAAGAGAATTAGCATAGTACATAATGAAAGGAAAGACTGGGAGAGATTGGCTGAGTGGCTCCATATTAAAAGAGGTATGACAACATGTGAAACAATTATTACAGCTTGTCCACAACGTTGGATGAAGCTGAAGGCCAAGCATCCAAACTAAGCCCCATGTGGCAGTTTATGGCTATGCCTTTAAAAATTTTTCACAGATTTCAAGCAGAAAGTAGTAAAAATGTAAATAAATCACTATGGGTGTAAAAAGGAAAATAATGATTATTCTAAATTATTCCATTGGAGGGATATCTCCCATAAGATTTGGTTCCCAAAACAATCTCTAAATCTCTAGTTCTTCTCTTCTTGTTTCTTCGCTGGGGAGCTTCTAACAGGCTTTGCTGACCTTGGCTGCATTGTTTTTTTCTGGTATTAACTTTCTCTGCTTCTTTTTTTTTTCCCTCTTGTATGGGGGGAGGGGGGGGGGAGGCAGGGAGGCAGCTTTCCTTGGTCTTTTGGCCAGGGAAAGGGTCCTTGTGCTGTTTTATTAATTGTAAACACCTGTAAATATTGTAAATACTGTATATTTGCACATATTCATTGCATTCCATTGTAGATTGTAGTTTGGCTTGTAAATACAGCTCCATTTGCTTCCAAACTGAGCTAGTCTGGTAAAGATAATGTTGGGGGGGGGGAATTTTCATCCCACCACATTACAAAAATAATTGGTGCCTGTTCAAAGTGGGGCGATTGCTTGATTGATTAATTCCTGCTCAGATTAAGAAAGCAAAATGAAGCTGCTTTGGGTTTTGTGGCATTTGCTGTATTCTGTGTTGAGTGTAATGTTGTATAAATGGTGTGTTTCTGCAATGATTGATAAAATAGGCAGATATGTAGCATATAAGCTGTTTCTTTGGTTTAAATACAAGTTAAAGAGGTTTGGTGATTCCTGGCTAGGATTTATTGGTTTAGGAGGACATAAAAATGCAACTGTGACCGTCCCTTCTGAGATTTTTGAGTTTAGTGTTCCTGTTTCTGAGAGTTATCTCAGTAATTGGAATCCTAAGATGATCTATTTGCTGTGCCTAAATTTGCTATTTGTAGTGGTGATTGTTGGTCTGCTAATAGCATTGTACTGAGAGAGACATGCAGCTGCTTGCTTTAGGTGAAGAAGGAAGCATAGGAAGTCTATGTCTAATGCAGGTAGTGAGGGAGGTACAGAGACCAATTCTAGTGATAAAGAAGCTGCAGCAACAGGCAATGGTAGGCAGGAAGGAGTTAATGTAAAGGCTTCTCTGAACAGCAGAGGCGGCTGCAGTAATGGCGGTAAGCCAGCAGGGGGGTGACCGCAAGCCCTAGCAGCAGCAGAGGTGCCAGTACCTAAAATGGCAGCAATGGCTTCACAGGTGGCGGCCATTAATGAGGCAAAGACTCTTCTGCCCTCTGCAGCTGGAACGGAAGCAGCAGTGGCAGCAGGGTCCCAAAGAGCGCCTGGTGATGCCATTTCTGTGCAAACTCCTTCTGCTTCTGCTGATCCTGCTGTGAACTTAAAAGCAGCACCAGTAAAATTGGTTGTTGTTTGGAGCAAGAAGTCTAAACACAAGGGAGGTGCAGAAGGAGACAAGGATCCTTCCGATGACTAGGATCCTTCTGTTGACCAGGAGCCTTATGATCCAGGTTCAAGTTCTGAATCTAGGTTAAGAAAATGGGTTCTTATTCAACTGCAGGCCACAAGTGAAGCCAAAAAGGATGCTTCTGATGAGGAAGAGAAAGTCTACCTTAGAAATATAGCTAAGTTAATGAAGCCACCAATGGATGATGGAGATGCAGGACAGGACATGAGTCCTAGTAAATTAGGAACTAAGAGAGGTGCTTCTGAACTTAAGGAAATCCTACAGAGGCTTTCAGCAGGGGGACAGTAGGGTGAGGAAGATGATGAGGAGGAGGAAGAGCTTGATATACAGTCAGCTAATGCACCCAGACAGGAAATCAGGCATGTAAGAAAAGATTACATTAGAGATGCTGAGCCAATCATGAGATAGTTAGGAAGATGCTATGACACAGGTGCTCCAGCTTTAGTGGTAGGTGACAAGCCAGCAGCTCAGCTGGGTAC
Organism: Indicator indicator; assembly: GCF_027791375.1. NCBI lineage: Eukaryota > Metazoa > Chordata > Aves > Piciformes > Indicatoridae > Indicator > Indicator indicator. Next base: position 370,786 of record NC_072052.1, on the reverse strand, counting down.
CCTTTTGAAAGACTCCGGAACAGACAGGCATTTAGGCGAGTGCCTTGGTAAAGTTTCTCTGTGGACATGCCTCCTATTGGCTATCCTAATGAGATACCCGACAAGAGACAATCTTCCATGGAACCCTCAGCGGTGGAGCATGATGGATGAGGGAATTAAGCGTTTGAGAGAGTTTGCTGTGAGAGAAGAAATGCATGGAAATCATACTATGCTGAATCCTGATGAAATTCCTGTGGGAACAGGCCTTGCCAAAAAGCTCATTAAACTTGCTCCTCCTCATTATGTTACTATTCTGGCAAGCAGAATTGTGGCAAGAAATTGTGGTGGAGCACCTCCTACTGTTGGCCATTTCACTGACCAAATGAGGCAATTGGAGGATAGTCTCACACGTCTTTCTTTGGTCTCAGCCACTGAAACTCTGACTAGAAAGACTGAGAATTGTATGAAAGAGCTGAAGAAGGAATTTAAAACCTCCATATTCAAACTGAAAAAGGGGGATGATGCCAATTCCTCTTCATCCAGATGGATACAAGTTTCATCTGTTAGAAACAGATGTCCTCCAAGGAGGCCATTTCAAAATAGGCCAAATCAAAAAAGGCAACAGAGGCAATCACATGGGAGTATTTGGATAACTCTGCATGATCAGTTTGGTGAGAACATGAACAGATGGGATGGTCAACCAACTTCTGATCTTTTCAGGAGATTATGGGATCTGCAGAGTGGCAGAGCCAGAGATAGCAATACCAGAAGGGTAGCTGTCACTTCCTCAGTTTCCCAGAACAACTCTAATTGCTCCAACACTGATCCTAACTCTGACACTAGACACTGTACCAACTGTACATGTGGATGTAATCCCCATAATTAGGGGTGCCCTGCCTTCCGCCAGGGGGAGGTAAGGGATAATGGAGATAACAGAATCTATTGGGATGTGTACATCCAGTGGCCTGGCACTTCAAAATTTCAGAAGTACAGGGCCTTGGTTGACACAGGAGCTCAGTGCACCATAATACCATCAAATTATCAAGGGGAGAATCTATAACTATTCAGGGAGTCACTGGTGGATCTCAAGAGTTGTTTAAGATAGAGGTTGACATAAGTTTAACTGGGAAGCAGTGGAAGAAACATACTATTGTAACAGGTCCTAATGCACCTTGTATTTTGGGAATTGATTTTCTGAGAGAAGGGCGTTTTAAAGACCCTAAGGGTTACAAATGGGCTTTTGGAATAGCAACTGTAGAAATTGATGGAGGAAAATTGAAGTTGTCTATTAGACCTGAGCTTTCAGATGAATCTGCAGTTGTGGGACAACATGAGATAGAGGATGTGAAGTTGCCGGTTGCTTCTCAAACTGTGCATCACAGACAATACAGAACCAACCGTGACTCTTTGGTGCCCATTCAAAACTTGATTCGTCAGTTGGAGAGTCAGAAGGTCATCAGCAAAACTCATTCACCTTTCAACAGTCCAATCTGGCCTGTGAGAAAGCAGAATGGAGAGTGGCGTCTGACAGTTGATTTCCGTGCCTTGAATGAAGTAACTCCACCCATGAGTGCAGCTGTACCAGACATGATGGAACTCCAATATGAGCTGGAATCCAAGCAGGCCAAATGGTATGCTACCATAGACATTGCTAATGCTTTCTTCTCTATTCCCATAGCAGAGGAATGCAGGCCTCAGTTTGCTTTCACCTGGAGAGGCATTCAGTACACATTCAATCGTTTGCCCCAGGGGTGGATTCACAGTTCAACCATCTGCCATGCAGTGATCCATGATGCTTTGGAGAAAGGTGGAGCTCCAGAACACATTCAGTTCATCGATGACATCATCGTCTGGGGTGAGACTGCTGAAGAAGTCTTCGAGAAAGGTAACAAAATCATTGACATTCTCTTGCAAGCTGGTTTCGCTATCAAGCGAGACAAGGTGAAAGGACCTGCCAGAGAAATCCAGTTTCTGGGAGTGCGGTGGCAAGATGGTCGCCGTCACATTCCAATGGATGTGATAAACAGAGTCTCCACCATGGCAAATCCCATCAATAAGAAAGAAACTCTACGTTTCTTAGGCATAGTGGGATTTTGGAGACTGCACATTCCTGGATACAGTCAGATTGTGAAACCTCTCTATGATGTGACTCGAAAGAGAAACAGTTTCCAGTGGGGTCCTGAGCAACAAGCAGCCTTTGACCAGATCAAGCGAGAGGTAGTCCAAGCGATGGGTCTGGGACCTGTCCGAACTGGTCCAGACATTAAGAACATTCTGTACACGGCCGCGAGTGACAATGGTCCAACCTGGTGATTATGGCAAAGAGCTCCAGGGGAGACACGAGGACGTCCTCTTGGTTTCTGGGGTCGTGGCTACAGAGGCTCAGAGGCAAACTACACTCCAACAGAGAAAGAGATTTTAGCTGCTTATGAAGGAGTGAAAGCTGCTTCTGAACTGATTGGAACTGAGTCACAACTTCTTCTAGCTCCTAGATTGCCAGTTCTGAATTGGATGTTCAAAGGTAAAGGTTCTTCACCACATCATGCAACAGATGCTACCTCGTCTAAGTGGATGGCTCTGGTAACACAGAGAGCTCGAATAGGAAATCTTGAAAGGCCTGGTTTGGTGGAAGTGATCACAAACTGGCCAGAAGGCACTGACTGCACAAAACCTCCACAGGAGAGAGTAAATCGTGCTGAGGAGGCCCCCCCTTACAGTGATCTTTCTGATGATGAAAGGAAATATGCTTTGTTCACAGACGGTTCCTGTTGACTTGTTGGAAACAAGCGGAGATGGAAGTCTGCACTGTGGAGTCCAACACACAGAGTTGCAGAGGCAAACGATGGAGAAGGAAAATCTAGTGAATTTGCAGAGGTAAAAGCTGTCCAGCTACTACTTGACATAGATGAACGTGAGAGATGGTCAAAGCTTTATCTCTACACTGACTCATGGATGGCAGCCAATGCCTTGTGGGGTTGGCTAAAGGACTGGAAAAAGAATGGATGGCAAAGGAAAGCCTATCTGGGCTGCCGATCTGCGGCAAGACATTGCTGCTTGCATAGAGAGAATGACAGTGAAAGTGAGACACATTGATGCTCACATTCCTAAGAGCAAAGCTACTGAGGAACAACAACACAACCATCAGGCAGATTTAGGTGCAAAAGTTTCTCAAGTAGATACGAACTCTGATCCTGATCTTGACTGGAAACACCGAGGTGAGCTGTTCTTAGCTCAGTGGGCTCACGATTCATCAGGACATCAAGGCAGAGATGCAACCTAAGAGTGGGCTTGTGATAGATCAGTTGACATTTCCATGGACGCTATCACAGAAGTCATACATGACTGTGACTTTTGTGCTGCTATTAAGCAGGCAAAGAGAATCAAGCCCTTGTGGTATGGTAACCAATGGTCCAAGTACAAGTATGATGAGGCGTGGCAGATTGACTACATCACTCTACCTCGTTCTCTACCTGGTAAACAATATGTTCTGACTATGGTAGAGGCAAGTACTGGAATGGTTGTAAACTTATCCAGTTCCTCATGCACCTGCACATAACACCATTCTTGGTCTGGAAAGACAAATCCTGTGGAGACACAGAACTCCAGAGAGGATCGAATCAGGCAATGGAACTCATTTCAAGAACAATCTTATAAAAGACTGGGCCAAAGTGCACAGCATTGAGTGGCAAGCTGGTTAGTAAATAGTAGAGGTTCAGTAAATCAAGATGGCCCTGCACAATCAGATTTGTTACGAAAGGTAGAAGGCAATTGAGTTCCTGTTATTTGAGAAAAGAATCTGTTAGGGAAAACTGCTTGGGTATTTTCTCCTTCAGGAAAGGCCAAACCTGTCCAAGGGGTGGATTCTGCTGAAGGTTCTGGTCACACTTACTGGGTAATGCAAGAGAATGGTGAAATTTAGTGTACTCCACAAAGAAATCTAACTTTAGCTGAGAGAGTTTGAATTCAGAGTGTTGTACAGAGACAACATCGTGCCCAAAGGATGAATCCATGAGGAATCTACGGCGCACGGACCCTAAGAACCCTGAGAGCCCTGAGTCACCTGAAAGTCCATGTTCATTTCTTCGTCTCATCTGCGAAGAAACAAACTGTTTTCTGTTTTCCTGTTTTTTGAACTTTTAAATCATCTACATCTGAGATAGCTGGAATGGACTATGAACTTTATTTACTCATTATTGTAGATATTGTTTTAGATTAGATGGATAGTATTAGCAGCCAACGGAATTGTTTAGAAGGGGTGGATTGTGGTAGAAAGTAGTAAAAATGTAAATAAATCACTATTGGGTGTAAAAAGGAAAATAATGATTATTCTAAACAATTCCATTGGAGGGATATCTCCCATAAGATTTGGTTCCCAAAATCTCCTCTTCTCTTCTTGCTTCTTCGCTGGGGAGATTCAAACAGGCTTTGCTGACCTTGGCTGCATATTTTTTGTCTGGTATTAACCTTCTGTGCTTCTTTTTTTTCCCCCCTCTTGTACAGGGCAAGGGGGGGGTGAGTGGGCAGGGAGGCAGCTTTCCCTGGTCTTTTGGCCAGGGAAAGGGTCCTTGTGCTGTTTTATTAATTGTAAATACCTGTAAATTTTGTAAATACTGTATATTTGTGCATATTAATTGCATTCCATTGTATATTGTAGTTTGGCTTGTAAATATAGCTCTATTTGCTTCCAAACTGAGCTAGTCTGGTAAAGTTAATGTTGGGGGGGGAATTTTGAACCCACCACACCCCAACCCAACATATCAGACAGGACAAGACTCTGGAGTACCTGGCAAATTGATTACTTTGGTCCCCTGAAGCCATCTCACGGCAAAAGGTACATTCTGGTAGGAGTAGAGGTGGTTTCAGGATTAACCATGGTCACAGATACCAGTACCGCTATGGGAGCTCCAACAATTGAAGCTCTCAAACAATGGTTCAGTGTCTTGCCTATGCCTGAGTGTATCCAGAGTGACAGCAATCACACTTCACTGCAACCACAGTGCAAGACTGGGTGCAAGGACAAGGGATTAAATGGATGTTCCATACCACATATTATCCATAAGCAAATGGGATTGTTGAAAGGACAAATAGCTTCATCAAAAAACACACTGTCTCCTGAAACAGCTGGGGCATGTGATTACCCAGGCAGTTTTTATTGTCAACAACCAATGGGGAATTTATGGAAGCCCAAAAATAAAAATATTTTGTCCTACTGAACCAGTAATGGGTACTAACCATGTACCAAACAGGCCAAGGGGTAAATCCCTATCCCAGATACAGGTGGGCCAAACTTGTACAGATAAAGCTAACATCCATTGGCACTGTGCCCAGGATGCTGGCAAAACCCAGAGGGTTATAGGCCTGGAAAGCCTTGGATGGAAATGGGAAGACACACCGCATGAGTGTTCTATTAATAGTCCCCAATTATTAACTGCAAAGCCCGGTTTCTCTACACCACAGCCAGTTTTGTATCTTTACAGGATAGAGAAGACCATATTGGAGATTCGGTTTCAGCAAAGCAACCAGCACCTAGGAGGATGAAGACTCACTCTTCAGAGTGAAGAACACACACCATGGGGTGGACATTGAGACCACCGTATTGACCCTGTGTGCGATTCTGTATGCATAGCCTGAGTATGTGTCGTGGGTTAAGGCTATGTGCCTTTAAGAATCATGCCACCGTGTGCTGGTTTGGGGCCAGACAGATCGTCTCTTGCCCCGAAAGGGACAAAAGAATGAGACTCACACAAACGGATTGGAGAGTGATGGAAAGTTTAAATGGAAAAGCAATTGGTGAAGCTACAAAAAAAACTACAAACTACAAAGCATAGTGACAAAGAGTATCCCAAAGCGTACAGAACCCCTCACAGAATTCCCAAAGCTTCCCAATCCTTCCCTTCTTCCCACCTGAGGGTAAACCCAAACCCCCCAGGGCTCTTTCTTCCCCCTCCCACTGCTAGGCAAGTCTCAGGCTGGCCAGGTCTGAGACTGCCCCCCCTCCATTCTCCTCCTGGCGTTAGGCCTAGTCAGGCCTAAGAGGCCTTGAGGATACTCCCCCGGCATTACCCGATAAGAGAGGACATCTCCCGTGGGAGCAGAGAGGGAAGAAAGAGGAAGAGAATGACTTTGCAGATGGCCTTATAGGGTGCAGGACTTATGGGTAGAAATACGTTGTTTCCTGTGTCCACCCCTATGGGTGGGCACCCAGGACACCAGAGGTGCACCTCATGCAGCAGTGGCAGGGGGCACCCAGCCTAAACTGCCACATTCCACCCCTTATTTCATACCCATAATTCCTGCACCCAAAACATATCATCAAATCAGAAACAACTTTCAGATGACATGTCTGGCAAAGTCCAAGTCTCCATCTGGGCGTCCTTCCGAAAGGTCTCTCCCTCGGGCTCAGGTAACAGTTCAGTCCAGCTCTTCTCCCTCATCCTATGGAACCTCCCAGCGACGCAGAGTTCATTCTTCTGCACGGTGAACTCTTCATGGATCCGATGGAGCATCCTGGCCACCTGGAAACAACCTCATAACTTCTCAACCAAACATTTCTCCATCCACTCAAGCGGCATGTTTCCACCCCTCGGGGCAATCGAGTCTGAGCAATCAGGCTCCTCAACTCGACTCCTTCCACCCCTTGCAGGCAACAGCACGCTGAGACTTTCCAAAGCTGCACGGACCTTTCCCAAGCCCAGTGCTGACCGCTTCCAGCCGCGGCCCGAGGCTAATACGGATGCACACCACGCACAGGCACACCGCTCCCCCTGAGCGTAAGCATGCTGAGGCGTGGAGGCATTCGGCTACACAACCCTCCCCCGGAGAGGGAGTGGCTGCACTGCAACCCACCGAGAAGAGAGGCGGAGCCAGGTGCTAGGCGCCATTTTCGGAGCGCGTCCGAAAATCAGGGGAGAGATAACAGCGAGAGCCGCCGTCACCTCTGCAGCCGCGGTACAGATCAAAACCGCCGCCACCCCTCGGGCCACAAGAGCGGCTTTTCCAGCCAAAGCTATACTCGCTCCCTGGGTCCTCGGAAGCAGCTTTTGAACTGGAGCCACCGCCCGCCTTCTTGAGTTGCGGGAGCCACCGCTCACCGCCCCGCTGCGGCTAGCCCCCACCGCCGCGGGACAAGCCGACCCTGGTCTGCTTCCGACTGTCCCTCCCCCTTCCTCGGCTCCGCGCCGCTCTGCTCGCCGCTGGCGCCGCGGGGAACAAAAGGGAAAGGGACAGGCACCGCATTCTTAAGCTTTTTCCCCAGTGCCTGCAGCTATAGAATCGCCGCTGCCGCTTCGGAACAGCAGGAGGGATTCCACGCCACGGCTACGCACCAGGGTGTCCCCTCGGAACCCATAAAACGCCCACACGGTCGCCCCAGCACAAAACCTTGAGCCCAGCCACCAAAAACCAACAACGCCCAGATACCATTTTAACTTTTCCATCTCTGCACTTCTCCAATCCAATTCGCAGAGTTCAGCACAGGAACCATCCTCTGCTACCAAAAAATCTGTGCTGGTTTGGGGCCAGACAGATCGTCTCTTGCCCCGAAAGGGACAAAAGAATGAGACTCACACAAACGGATTGGAGAGTGATGGAAAGTTTAAATGGAAAAGCAATTGGTGAAGCTACAAAAAAAACTACAAACTACAAAGCATAGTGACAAAGAGTATCCCAAAGCGTACAGAACCCCTCACAGAATTCCCAAAAGCTTCCCAATCCTTCCCTTCTTCCCACCTGAGGGTAAACCCAAACCCCCCAGGGCTCTTTCTTCCCCCTCCCACTGCTAGGCAAGTCTCAGGCTGGCCAGGTCTGAGACTGCCCCCCCCTCCATTCTCCTCCTGGCGTTAGGCCTAGTCAGGCCTAAGAGGCCTTGAGGATACTCCCCCGGCATTACCCGATAAGAGAGGACATCTCCCGTGGGAGCAGAGAGGGAAGAAAGAGGAAGAGAATGACTTTGCAGATGGCCTTATAGGGTGCAGGACTTATGGGTAGAAATACGTTGTTTCCTGTGTCCACCCCTATGGGTGGGCACCCAGGACACCAGAGGTGCACCTCATGCAGCAGTGGCGATTTTCACAGTATCACAGTATATCAGAGGCTGGAAGCAAAGCAGCATCACTTAGGGTAGTCTGCACAGGAATGCATTCAGGTGGATTTTGAAAGTCTCTAGAGAAGGAGACTCAACAACCCCCCTGGACAGCCTGTTCCAGTACTCTGTCACCTTCACTGTAAAGAAGTTTCTCCTCATGTTGAGGTGAAATATTTTATGTTCAAATTTGAACCCATTGTTCCTTGTCTTATCACTGTGAACCACCAAAAAGAGCCTGGCCCCCTCCACTTGACACCCACCCCTCAGATATTTATACACATTTATGAGATAGAATCATAGAATCAGTCAGGGTTGGAAGGGACCATAAGGATCATTTAGTTCCAACCCCCTGCCATGGGCAGGGACACCTCACACTACATCAGGCTGGCCAGAGCCTCATCCAGCCTGGCCTTAAACACCTCCAGGGATGGGGCCCCAACCACCTCCCTGGACAACCCATTCCAGGCTCTCACCACTCTCATGGTGAAGAACTTCTTCCTCACGTCCACCCTCAATCTCCCCACTTCCAGCTTTATTCCATTCCCCCTAGTCCTATCACTACCTGATATCCTAAAAAGTCCCTCCCCAGCTTTCTTGTAGGCCCCCTTCAGATATTGAAAGGCCACAATAAGGTCACCTCGGAGCCTTCTCTTCTCCAGACTGAACAGCCCCAAATCTTTCAGTCTGTCCTCATAGAAGAGGTGCTCCAGCCCTCTGATCATCCTGGTGGCCCTTCTCTGGACACGTTCCAGCATGTCCATATCCCTCTTGTAATAGGGGCTCCAGAACTGGACACAGTACTCCAGGTGGGGTCTCACCAGAGCTGAGTAGAGGGGGAGAATCACCTCCCTTGACCTGCTGGCCACACTTCTCCTGATGCAGCCCAGGATCTGGTTGGCTTTCTGGGCTGCAAGTGCACACTGACATCTCATGTTGAGCTTCCCGTCCACCAGCACCCCCAAGTCCCTCTCCTCAGGGCTGCTTTCCAGTCAGTCCCTGCCCAGCCTGTATTTGTGCTTGGGATTGCCTTGACCCAGATGCAAGACCTTGCACTTGGTCTTGTTGAACCTCATGAGGTTGGCTTGTGCCCACCTCTCCAGCCTGTCAAGGTCCCTCTGGATGGCATTCCTTCCCTCCAGCGTGTCTGCTGCACCACACAGCTTGGTGTCATCAGTAAACTTGCTGAGGGTGCATTCAATGCCACTGTCCATGTCACCAACAAAGATGTTGAACAAGACCGGTCCCAGGACGGAGCCCTGAGGGACTCCGCTTGTCACTGGCCTCCACTGGGACATGGAGCCATTGACAGCCACTCTTTGGGTACAGCCATCAAGCCAGTTCTTTATCCATCTAGTGGTGAACCCATCAAACCCATGTTTCACCAGTTTGGAGACCAGGATGTGGTGTGGGACAGTGTCGAAGGCTTGGCTCAGGTCCAGGTAAATGACATCAGTTGCTCTCCCCTCATCTATTAATGTTGTGACCTTGTCATAGAAGGCCACCAGGTCTGTCAGGCAGGATTTGCCCTTGGTAAACCCATGCTGACTGTACCCAATCACCTCTTCACTATTCTTCTGTCTCAGTAGTGCCTCCAGGAGAATGTGCTTCATGATCTTACCAGGCACAGAGGTGAGACTGACTGGCCTGTAGTTCCCTGGTTCTTTCTTCTTACCCTTTTTGAAAATGGGAGTAATGTTTCCCCTTTTCCAGTCAGTGTGGACTTCCCCAGACTGCTAGGACTTTTGGAATATAATAGAGAGGGGTTTAGCAACCTCATCTGCCAGTTCTCTTAGTACCCGTGGGTGTATCACGTCGGGTCCCATGGACTTGAACACTTTCAGGTTCTTCAGGTGATCACGAACCTGATCTTCACTTATGATGGGCAGTTCTTCCTTCTGGTTCTTGCCATGAGCTTCCATGATTATTCCAGGAGTGTGGCTGGAGGCTCTTGCAGTGAAGACTGAGGTAAAGAAGTCATTGAGAACCTCAGCCTTTTCCAGGTCACTTGTGACCATTTCACCTGTTTCCTTTCTGAGGGGGCCCACACCATCCCTAGTCTTCTTTTTACCATTAATATACCTGTAGAAATTCTTAGTGTTCCCTTTAACCTCCCTGGCTAGATTCAATTCAAACTGTGCTTTGGCTTTCCTAACCAGGTCTCTTGCTGCTTGGGCAGCTTCCTTATATAGCCCCCATTCTAGCTGTCCTTTCCTCCACTCCTTGTAGAGCTTCCTTTTAAGTGATAGCATGTCCAGCAGCTCCTTACTCATCCAGGCAGGCCTCCTAGCATTCTTCCCTGCTTTTCTCTTTGTTGGTATACATTGCTCCTGGACACAGAGGAGGTGGTCCTTGAATACTGACCAACTGTCCTGGGCCCCTCTTCCCTCTAGGGCTTTGTCCCACAACACTTTGGCCAGCAGATCCCTGAAGCGATCAAAGTCTGCACACCTGAAGTCCAGGGTTGTAAGCTTAGAATATGTCCTCCTGGTTGCCCTGAGGATCTTAAATTCAACTGCTTCATGGTCACTGCAGCCAAGGCTGTCTCTGAGCCTCACATTGGTTACCAGCCCTTCCCTGTTGGTGAGAACAAGGTCCAGCATAGCACCTTTTCTTGTTGGTTCCTCTACCATTTGGAGGAGGAAGTTGTCATCTATGCAATCCAGGAACATCCTGGATTGCTGGTGCCTTGCTGTGTTGTCCCTCCAGCAGATGTCAGGGTGGTTGAAATCCCCCACGAGGACCAGGGCTTGTGACTTGGAAGCCGCTTCTCTTTGCCTGTGGAGGGCCTCATCTGCTTGGTTCTGCTGGTCAGGTGGCCTGTAGCAGACCCCTACAGTAACATCTCCTTCCCCTGTCTTGCCTTTAATTTTAACCCATACACTCTCAACCAGCTCATCATCCTTCCCCAGGTGGAGCTCCACTGATTCCAGCTGGTCACTGACATAGAGGGCAACACCTCCTCCTCTCCTTCCCTGCCTATCCTTCCTAAAGAGCTTGTACCCATCTATCCCTACATTCCAGTCATGGGTATCGTCCCACGAAGTTTCAGTAATAGCCACTATGTCATGGCATCCCAGCAGCACAGTGGCCCTTAATTCATCCCCTCTTAGTCTTCTCAAGACTAAATAGCCCCAGGGATCTCAGTCTCTCTTCATAGGGGAGATGATCAAGTCCCCTAATCATCCTCATGGTGCTCCGTTAGATTCTCTCCAGAAGTTCTCTGTCTTGAACTGGGGAGCCCAAAACTGGATGCAGTATTCCAGGTATGGTCTCACCAGGGCAGAGTAGAGAGATAAAAGAACTTCCCTAGAACTGCTAGACACACCTTTCTTGATGCATCCCAGGATCCCATTGGCTCTGTTGGCCACGAGGGCACATTGTTGTTCCATGGAGAACTTGCTGTCCACCAGCACTCCAAGGTCTTTCTCTGTGGAGCTGCTTTCCAGCAGGGCAGCCCCTAACCTCTACTGGTGCCTGTTGTTATTTCTCCCCAGATGTAGGACCCTGCACTTGTCCTTATTAAACTTCATGAGGTTTGCCTGTACCCAGCTCTCCAGCCTGTCCAGATCACGTTGGATGGCTGCACAGCCTGACAGGGTGTCAGCCGACCCCCCCGGTTTTGTATCATCAGTGAACTTGCTGAGGGTACTGTCAATCCCCTCATCCAGGTCATTGATAAAGATATTGAACAAAACTGGACCCAGTACTGATCCCTGGGGGACACCACTTGCCACAGGCCTCCAAGTTGACTCTGTGCCACTGATGTTATTTTATCCCATAAGCCTTGTATCTACTATATAATGGGAGCGCATATATCATTCGCTCCCTTTTTCCTGTCTTTCTTTCTTCCTCTCTCTCAGCACAGTATCTTTTGTGATGTGGGGGAGGCCTGCTGCCTGGTTTGGTGGTGATAAAACTAGCCTGGTAGCAGAGCCTTAAAGGTGAGCTTGGGAGGGTAGGGAAAAAGAGTGGGAGGCCTGGGAGGGCATGGAAGTCTGTGTTGTTGAACAGGTCATGAACTGAAATGTGAACCTGGGAATCTTGTATATTTGTAAATAGTGTATATAGTTGTAAATAATATAGCCAATTGGATTTCCAGTTCTGGTGTGGAGTGTTTTTACTTTACTCCTTTTTGGGAGGGGTAAAATACATTTTTCTGTCCGCTCCAAATTAAACTTAGACAGTATGTTACTTCAGGCAAAGAACTCAGAGCAATTGATGCTCTATTAATGGACCCGATTCAGAGCAATTTTTGCTCCACCAGGATTGCACTGATAATGAATAGTCATTGATATATTGTTGTATGTGATTGAGATGGTCATTGTCTCATCCTATAGCAGTTCATTACGCACATTGTATACAAAGCCCTAGGTTAAAGGTACTCATGTTCTGTATTGGCAAATGATAATCCACAAGGAGCACAAACCTTACTAAACTGCAACCCCTTTTAACTTTGGAGGCAAGAGGTGACTGCCCAAGTCCAAGGGGCCAGTCTAATTTATGTTGAAACATCAATGGAGCGGAATGTGGCAGCACATCCAAAGTCGTTGTGTCCCTCCCCCCTCCTCCGCCGGGAAGCCGGGATGGGGGGAAGTGAAGAAGCTGAGATGAGGAAGCCAGGGGAAGACACCTCCCCCCACCCAGGGCTGTGGGTCAGTAGACACATATGAGCCTTTTCCCTGAGCCACATGCCCTGCCAGGCACTGTAAGACACAGACCCCATGCTGGGGCAAGTCTGAGCAAAGGACAGATCTTTATCTGTTCCTGGCACCCACTTCTATTGCCTGGGCTTTGGAAACGCTCTCCTGGTGACATGTGACAAAAATTAGACTTGGTTGACTATAAACCGGACAGTTGCAGAGTGAGTGAGCTCTTTTTCTACACACGTAGATTAAGCAGCTGTAGCAGTTTAGGAGAATTCTCCAACAAAAAGGGACGAAAAGAACGTTGTATCTGATATATTCCTAAAGTCCCCAGGAAGTTCTTTCGTTTTGTAAGTGGGGTAATATTACTGCCTTTGGATCTATCACAGGATGTTAGGGGTTGGAAGGGAATTCCAGAGACCATTGAGTCCAACTCCCCTGCCAGAGCAGGACCACATATCCATATAATCTAGTGCAGGTCACACAGGAACGCATCCAGACAAGTCTTGAAAGTTTCCAGAGAAGCAGACTCCACAACCTCTCTGGGGAGCCTGTTCCAGTGCTCCGTGACCCTCACAGTGAAGGAGTTCCTTCTCATGTTGAGGTGGAACCTTCTGTGCTGTAGTTTGTTATCCATTGACCCTTGTCCTATCACAGGGTGCAACTGAGAAGAGCCTGGCCCCTCCCTCTTGACACCCAGCCTTCAGATATTTATAAACATTTATTAAATCCCCACTCAGTCTTCTTTTCTCCAGACCAAAAAGCCCCAGGTCTCTTAGCATCTCCTTATAAGGCACATGTTCCAGTCCCTTAATCATCCTCATAGCCCTCCATTGGACTCTCTCGAGTAGATCCCTGTCCCTTCTGAACTGGGGAGTGGCATGGTAGGGCCATGACATGGCCCAGTATTGCGGTGAAGGCGCCCTATGCCCAGAATTATGCCCCCAAATACCAGCAAACTTATCCCAACATGTTTTGGCAAGTACCCCCTTTCCACCCTCCTTTCAGGAGAGGGGGACAAAGGCCCAGGCACCAACCTGTCTCCCTAAGGGGTAAACAACTACATGCACCCATCGCATGGCATGCTCGTGCTCTTTCCATCTAAGGGCATAATTCTAGCTTCACCCGGTCTATAGGCTAAAGCAGGTTGTCAACAAGTGTGCCCATTGGCCAGATCCAGCCTCGAGAAATCTATAAGTATTCCCCTCTCATTTACCAATTTGCTCTCTCTCGCTTTGCTCAAGCTACGTAAGCTCGCAGCCCCTAAGTCTTCTCATTCCCACATGCATGCATACTAGAGGCCTCTGCAACACGGAAAGAAGCCAGCTCCCCAAGCTGCTCCAGGAACCAGCAAAGGAGATCCCTTCGCTGAAGCTACGAAAGCCAGAGTCATAAGCCCAGTCACGTCTCAACGAGGACTGGAACCCCAAGAGTAAGCTTTAGCCCAGAAGGGGAGGGACTAGCCCAAGCCCGGTGGTCCAACATTGCTGCGACCATAAGCAGCTAATCAAGCAGCAATGCGCCTTGCGTGACCCCCACTGTTTGCGGGAAATAAAGGAGCCGCCCACTGTCACTGCTCCGCAGCCCTGAGCCGTCAGGGTAAAGTAACCCAGGATTTCCTGAAAGAGAGAGACAGAGACATCCTCTCCCTTGAGATCAAGCCAAGGACTGCATTGTCGCCTTAATGGGAAGCAGTCACCAAGAGATTCGGCACTGTCAGCTCACTTTGAGCCAAGGGGGAATTGCCGCATAACCGCACCCCTTCCCCAAAGTTTGTCTCCGGGATCGGAGATGGCTGATCCCTTCTACCAGGAACTGTCACCCCGACCACAAGGGCCGACCCTGAAGGACCCAGCCCTGCTGTGCAGGACCACTCCCCAGACCGGCCCTGCCGGGCCGACTCTGTTCAGGGAGCCGCACCAACCCTGCCAGCCCCCAGTCGCCGCAGTTGCGCCGTGGGACCACCCTGCCAAGGGAAGCCGCCAATCGGCGGAAAGTCACCCTTCCCGTGGCCACGGGAGGAGAAAGAAAGCTTTGCCCCACCCGCGGAGGTGGGAGGAGAAAGAAAGTCACAGCCTGGATGGACCAGCCCCAGGTAGACAGACAGCGAGCAGCCAGTGTGATCCAGCAACTTGCTTCACTACAAAGAAAGAGACAGTGTATCTTTTCACGTGTGCAAAACTCGCTAAGATTCAGTTCAAAGCACCCGCGCCTAGCCGCATTATATTCCAGCTTGAATTGCCTCTTGATAACATTGTACATTTCTGTGTACATAGTTACAGCCGCCAAGCGCCTTGTCGAGTCTCCATCTAGTGGACAAGCGGTGGAACTGCACCTTTCATTCCCTAAATAGAAACTAATTCTGTAAATATTCTAATTGGGTCAAATTGTATATACTAAACCAGTTATGGAACATATTTTCACAACCGTGCATTAGAATCAATATATAAAGGTGATTAATTGTGTATTAATAATTTATTAATTAATAAAATATAATTTTAATAATTCATATTTCATAATCCATAAATTAATAACCATCCTCCTCCTTAATCACCACAAGTATAAACCCAGACAGGCCTTAAGATGTCTAGACAGGGTCCCTTTCTCTCCCCTCCCTCCTGCAGAAAAACAGGGCAACATGGGAAAAAGAACAAAGGGGACAGGACTCCTGCCTGTCTGGTAAACAAGATGTTTATCTGGGGTGAGAGCACATAAGTTGACTACTGTTCCCCAAGAAACAAGGTCCTTGTTTCTGCCTTTTATGGCTATAGCCTGGCAGAAGGCCTTTCCATTGGGCAGCTAGCGTTAGCTTCAGTGCCCCATTGGACCAATCGATCTCTGGCAATTTGTATATATACAAGTGACTTGGTAGTCACCCTTGCCCTGCTCAAGCCTGCTGAAGCCTTGCTTCAAGCCTACTTGGATCTGTCTCATAGAAGCTGTCTCGAGTTGCCCTGCCCTGCCTCAAGTGCCTGGTCCAGAGCCTGGGATATAGCCACGAGCCATACACAGCAAGCCGGAGAAGCCATGAGCCTAGAAGCCAGATCTGCCTAGCCTGCTTCCCCTTGCCACTAGAATCGTGCCATGCCTCACTTTACCCAGAAGCCAAGTAAGCGCCCATCCTGAAGAGCATCGTTAACTGCCCGCCATCTGCTGAAGACAGATCAGCCTGGGACCACATGGTAAACTCTCACAGCAGCAGCAGCAGCAGCATCTCCGTGTAGGTAAAAGTAGCTGTGAGTAATTAATTCACTGCCCTTTGGGTTTAAAGCTTCTTATTGAGCCTCCCCCTCTAACTGAGCTCTATCTGCTCTCAGGGACTTTCTCCTCCCAAGTTATTGCCTCCTAGTTTGCATAGAAATTGTTTATATTTGCCCTAAGACTGCATATTCCCACTGTAAATATATATTCCAACTGTACAATGATCCTATTCAACGAGTTTTGGCAATTTTAATAATAAAGGGTTACTATTTTTATTAATACCCGTTTGCCGTATCATTTATTATTGTTGTGAGGGTAATAATAATCCCCCCTCGACCACAACAGGGAGCCCAAAACTGGATGCAGTATTCCAGCTGAGGTCTCACTATGGCAAAGCAGAGGGGGAGGAGAACCTCCCTCAATCTGCTGAACACACTCTTCTTTATGCATCCCAGGATACCATTGGTCTTCTTGGCCACAAGGGCACATTGCTGTCCAATGAATAACATGTTATCCACCAGGACTACCAGGTCCTTCTCCACAGGGCTGGTCTCCAGCAGATCACCTTCCAACCTGTACTGGTGCAGTTTATTATTCCTTTCCAGACGCAGGACTGTGCACTTATCCTTGTCTAACCTCATTAGGTTCCTCTTTGCCCAGCTCTCCACTCTGTCCAAGTCTCGCCGAATGGCTGCACAGCCTTCAGATATATCAGCTAAGCCTCCCAGTTTGGTATTGTCATCAAACTTACTGAGCAGACACTCTGTCCCCTCATCAATGTCATTGATGAAGACACTGAACCAGACCAGCCCCAGCACTGATCCCTGGGGGACTCCACTAGTCACAGCTCTCCAGCTGGACTTGGCACCATTGACCACCACTCTTTGGACTCTATTTTGTAACCAGTTCCTAATCCATCTCACTGTCTGTTCTTCTATCCCACACTTCCTGAGCTTGCTCACAAGGATGTTATGGGAGACAGTGTCAAAAGCCTTACTAAGGTCAAGGTAGACTACATCCACTGATCTCCCTGCATTTACCCAGTTACACCATAGAATTCTATTGGATTAGTCAAGCATGACTTCCCCTTGGTAAATCCATGCTGACTACTAATAATCATGTTCTTTTCCAAGTGCCTAGAGATGACCTCCATAATGAGCCACTTCATCATTTTCCCAGGGATGGAGGTGAGGCTGACTGGTGTATAGTCTCCTGGAACCTCTTTCTTGCCCTTTTTGAAGACTGGAGTGATGTTGGCTTCCCTCCAGTCCTCAGGCATGTCTCCTGTTTGCCATAACTTTGCAAAAATGATGAAGAGCAATAACATCAGCCAATTCTCTCAACACTCTTGGGTGCATCTCATCAGGCCCCATGGACTTGTGAATATTCAATTTTTGTAACTGATCCTTAACCCAGTCTTCATTGACTAGTGAAGAGTCTTCCCTCCTCCAGGCTTCCTCTCCTTCATCCAGGGTCTGGAGTTCACTGGGGAGTTCAATCTTAGGAGTAAAGACTGAAGCAAATAACATATTTAGTAACTCTGCCTTCTCTGCATCCTCAGTTATCAGGGCTGCCTCCTCATTCAGCAGTGGGCCCACGCTTTCCCTATTCTTCCTTTTCCTACTGATATATTTGAAGAAGCCCTTCTTGTTCTCTTTTACTTCCTTTGCCAGTTTTAGTTCCAAGAGGGCTTTGGCCTTCTTTGTTGCCTTCCTACATACCTTGACAACTTCTCTATAGTTATCCCAAGTGACAAGTCCCTTCTTCCATGAACTATAAGTTTCTTTCTTCCATGAGATTTCCTTCAGAAGCTCCTTGCTCATCCATGCAGGTTTACTAGCACATATATCCAATTTTTTACTCAAGGGAACACACATATCTTGGGCTTGGAGGAAGTGGCATTTAAAAATTGACCAACTTTCTTGGGCTCCTTTACCCTCCAGAGTCTTAGCCCATGGGATTCCTCCAAATAGATCTCTGAAGAGTTAGTTAGCCCTGTGGAAGTCCAGGGTTGTAATCCTACTTACTGCCCTGCTTCTACCCTGTATAATACTAAACTCCACCAAGGCTGTTCCCAACCTTAATGTCCCCAACCAGTCCTTCTTTATTAGTTAATACAAGGTCCAGCAGCGTGCCTCTCCTTGTTGATTCCTCCACTCCCTGAATCAAGAAGTTATCCTCGACACACTGCAAGAACCTTTTGGACTGGATGTGCCTAGCTGTGTAGGCTTTCCAGCAAAAATCATGGTGATCGAAGTCACCCATGAGTACCAAGGAGTGTGTTCTACTGCCTACCTCCAGTTGACTGTAGAAGGCTTCATCAACATCTTCTTCTTGATTTGGTGGTCTATAGTAGACACCCACAACAGTTTCACCTACCTTTCCACATCCCTTAATTCTTACCCACAAGCTTTCAACCTGTTCTACCTCCCCCCCTTGGACAGACCTCATCACGTTTCAGTTGCTCTCGCACATAAAGAGAAACACCACCGCCTCGCCTTATTGGTCTATCTTTCCTGAACAGTACATAGCCATCCATGACAACACTCCAGTCATGGGAGCTGTCCCACCATGTTTCAGTGATTGCAATTATAGCATAGTCATGCAGCCTAACACAGATCTCCAACTCCTCCTGCTTATTCCCCATGCTCCGTGCATTGGTATATAAGCATTTCAGTGAGGGAGTTAATCCATTAGTTTTCATTCTTGCCATACGACCGTTCCTGGCCACCTCCATGGCCAGCAACCTACCAGTGAGCCTTGCATGTGCTGATGTTTCCTTGTTGGCTGTTACTACCACAGGAGCCCCTGACTCATCTCTGTAAGATTTTGAATGTGCTGCTGTGTCCCCAGCATGCTGCAGGGCAACAGACTGAGGGCCCTTACTAGCCCCCCATCCTTCCCACCCTGGTGTGTTGTCCCTCAGCTTGTCACATGAAGGCCTGGTGATATTATCCCTCTTCTCTTTCACATATACTTGATCATTCCCAGGTTATCCTGTGAATTCTAACTCATCAATAGCTCTTGCATCTTCCCCAACACATGGCTCATTGTCCCCTATCTCCCCTGAGATAGCAGTGGAGCTGGCACACTGCCCCACAAAAGCCCCAGGCTTGTTTCCAGTGAGCCTGGTTTTTCCCCTTCCCCCCTTAGAATCTAGTTTAAAGCTCGATTAATGAGCCCAGCCAACCCCTGCAATATAAATCTTCTCCCCCTTTGAGAGAGATGCACCCCATCTGTCACCAGCAGACCTGGCATCATGTGAGGTGACCCATGGTCAAAAAAACCAAAGTCCTGCTGGAGGCACCAGGCTCGAAACCAAGAATTGATCTGATGAGTCCTCCTCAGTCTTTCTGAGTTGGTCCCTGCAACTGGGAGGATAGAAGAGAACACTACCTGTGTTCCCAACTCCCTTGACCAGTTGGCCCAAGGCCCTGAAGTCTCTCTTGATAGCCCTCACTCTTCTTCTTTCAAGGTCGTCATTACCTATCTGGAAGGTTAATAATGGGTGGGCTGTACCAGGGTAGGAAGCCTTCTTACCACGTCCTTAACTCGGGCCCCAGGGTTAAGCAGACTTCCCTTTGAAGTGGGTCAGGTCTGCATATTGGGCCTTCTGTTTCCATCAGAAGGGAGTCACCTATAACAATGACTTTTTTTTTTTTTTTTTTGATAGAAGATGTTTGTATTCTGGGCTTGGGCTTCCTTAATATTGGGAATACTTCCAAGCCAGATGATTCATCTTCCTCATTAGCTGACTGCACTTGCAGGATGTCATATCTTTTCTGCAAGGGCACCTGGGGGGTAGGGGAATAACTGAAATGACATTCCTGCCACACTGAGCAGGAACTAGTTGCCACTGCCCCCTGATGAGGGGGTGGGGGGAGGTGGGCAAGGCAGGAGTTCATTTTCTGCCTTGACAATGGATTTGACTCCACTCCCTCTTTTCCTTTAGGTTACTGACTTCAGTCTGGTGGGGGAAGGCTACAGGGGGTACTTGACCCTCAGTATTTTTAATGGGTGTTCCCAACTCTTCTTCAGGGCAGCCAGAGCCTGGCTCCACCAGTCAATCTCGTCCTCAGCTTCCCTAATACTCCTAAGCCTATCGACTTTGTCTTTCAATCTTTCAACCTTGCCTTGTAGCTGTGCTGCTCGGCTGAGTAGAAAATCCACCTGCTTGTAGTATGCACAACCCCCTGCTACCAAGGACAGACTGAGGCATTCACTGTATCCTGCGACCTGCATCATTGCATCCTTCTGTGGAAGCTCTGTCTGGGTTCCCACCTCCATTTTGGCTGGCATCAGGAGCATGATCTTCTTCTGCTGGGTGGAGACCATTATACTTTGACTGAGATGGCGAAAAGTTTGTCTTGTTTTGTTTCTTAGCCTGTCTGCCGTCTATGTTTTATTCAGGCTACTGCTGAGGCTTCTGCACTAAGCCATCTGACCCAGCACGCACTGCTTGCTGCATTCCAGTGAGAGAGCTAGTTCTATCGTCGAATTGTGATCTTGCAGTTTTTCCTGTTTTCTCTACATTTAAATTTCCCATGGTTCTCCCCAGCTACGTCATCCTCCTGAGCAGGCACATGAGAGGATGACCCTGCCAGTCCTCCCTGTCTCTCAGGGTCCTCCCACCCCAGGGAAGCCCCTTTCACCCAAAAGCAAAACCAAAATAAAGCACCGCTCACACAGATGCCATCGGAGCCAGTCCCAGAGTTGTTCTCTTGCCGATTTGCGGTCTCACACCAAATCTTTTCCAAATACTATTCTCAAACAATCTGTAACCATTCCTATTGTGAATATCACTCCCAACCAAACTACCGAACCTTTTGTAACTTTGGATCATGTTACAAAGGAGATGGAGCCAAATTTATAAATAAATAAATAAATAAAAATTTCTCGTCTTATTCCCCCTTATTCATAACAAACTGATAGTGTTAAAGGGAGAACTATTTATTGATTTATGAATGTAGAGTGGAATTTTTGTACTCAGTACCAGTTCAGAGAAGCCAGGTTCAGTAGCCTGCAACATTTTTACAGATACTCTGGTATGTTTCAACATGATTGGGCTGGAGCAGACTGTGTATTGATTCTGAGTGATCTGCACAGTCTCCACTGATGCAGAGAACTATATATTCTAATGCAGACAATACCTTAGTGAAATACAATGACAGTCTAATCACCTTTCCTACAGATAGTTGGAGAGAAACTTTTACAAAGATATGTAGTGATAGGATGAGGAGTAATGGCTTCAAACTGGAAGAAGCTACATTTAGATTAGACATTAGGAAGAAAGTCTTCACCATGAGGGTGGTGAGGCACTAGAACAGTTTGCCCAGAGAAGTTGTGGAGTCTCCAACACTGGAAGTGTTCAAAGACAGGCTGGATGGGGCCTTGAGCAACCTAGTCTAGTAGGATGTGTCCCTGCCCATGGCAGTGGGTTGGAACTATATGATCTTTAAGGTTCCTTCCAACTCAAATGATTCTGAGAAGGTATTAATTTCCTTAACATGTTATGTCTGTGTTTTAAAGGAGATACATCTTAGCATGTGTAAGATTTTTCCAATAATTAACACACACTAAAATGTGTGTGGATAAGGCATGGTACTCCCAGATGGCATATGACAGGAACATCATCTTCAGAAGTTACTGCTCTCCAGAGGTATCACAAAGGTTAATTATCACTTTGAGAGAACTTTTTCTCTTTCCCAACATGAAAAAAGGAAATAATTATTTTATATTAGATTGTAAACCTTTACAAAATACAAGTAAATTCAAAGTTAAAGCTACTAACTATATCTATAATGGCCTCTGAACTACACCTCTAACAAGGTTCCAACAGCATGACTAAGAATCTAGTAAGGTATCAATTCTTAATTAGGATCATCATGCCCATAATAATCTGTAATAATCTTAAATATTCTTGTAACCTATACAGTTCTATAAGGTTTTGGCACTAAAAGAATAAAAGGAAAAAACAGATAAGCACACTGAAGTATGACAGTAAAAAGACATTAAAAGACTATTTTCAGCATAAAGATACAAGTAACTTACCTAACAACTCTTGTTCTCATTGTGGTATTAGCTGGCCACTTGTTTTGAACAGACTTCTGTAAGCATCCATAAATATATCTCAATGTCCTGTAAAACATAATAGCTAATTAATAATTTCCTTTAAAAACTTCACTGAATAAAGCAGCTGTTCAGAAAGTCCAATCGCCTGCTTAATGCAGAACTATTATCAATGTTAGGTTTATAATTCAGACATAAGCTTAAAGTTAATTTAAAATCTGCTATTACAATCCATTTACAAATGGTGAAGAAAGTCCTTGACTAATACACTATTCTATTTGTGCAGGTAAAGTTCTGGTTATTTACATGTGCATTAAATGTTCTATAATACTTGTTTTCCAATTTCTTAGGTAGTGCTTCCATTTAAAAACTGGGGAAAAAAGAGAAAAGATGGTTTGGTGGCTTTTCTTGGGTATTTTTCACTTTTTAACTGAATGAATAACAATTTCTGTATTCATAAATATGTTAGGTGTTTAAAAGTAGTTAAGCAATAGTCCTCTCCTACCAAAAAATGACAAGCACTCTGGTATATTTCAGAAAATATTAAGAGATGCACCATATACTTAAAAGAATGAAGCTTTTAATGCTAACCTTGCCATCACTGACACAAAATAAACTTCTGTGTTATTCTGCCGTTATGCAGTGCATTGATCCTGGCCAGCAGCTAAGCCTCCACCCAGTCATTTGCTCACTTCCCCTCAGCAGCATAGGGGAGAGAATCAGAAGGGCAAAAGCAAGATAAACTCATGGTCCAACCTAAAGACAGTTTAATAGGTAAAGAAAAAGCTGCACGTACAAGCAAAGCAAAACAAGGAATTCATTCACTATTTCCCATCAGCAGGCAGGTGTTCAGCCATCTCCAGGAAAGCAGGGCACTATCACATGTAATGGTTACTTGGGATGACAAATGCCATAACTCCAAACGTCTCCCCTTCATCCTTCTTTCCCCACTACTTTATTGCTCAGTGTGATAGCATATGGTATGGAATATCTCTTTGGTCAGTTAGGGTCAGCTGTCCCAACTGTGTCCCCTCTCAACTTCTTGCCTACCTCCAGCTTACTTGCTGGGAGGAGGCAGAATGGGGAGAGAAAAAACAACCTTCAACACTGTGCAAGTACTGTTCAGCCAAAACATGGGTGTGTTATTAACATATTTTAGTCCCAAATCTAAACAACAGCATCATACAAGTTTCTAGGAAGAAAATTAACTCTATCCCAGCCAAAACCAGTACAAATTTCCACCCCTTATTCCACACAATTTGCATCATGCTTGGGTCTTACAATATCCAGTACATTCTCATTAACTCTCATTAACCACCACCATCTCCTTCTCATCCTTTAGTATACATACAGATATCATTCCCTTAGTCTGTGCCCTTCCCCCCTGAAGTGTTGATAAAATGTCCATTGAGTTAATTTAGTCTGTGACTTGGGCTCCATCTGTTATAGGTGTCACTCAGGACAGGAGATGTGGTGTGTTGTGTGGAATTATTTGTCACCAAAGCCAGCTCAGGTTGGATCACTGCTGCACTTGCCCAGCTTCTTGCAAAGCTCATCCACCATTAGTTTGGGTGGTTCCTGTTATAGCACTTCTTATAACATGCAACTCAAATCACGGGTTACAACAGTTTAAACATATATCCATTAAAATCTCCACCCCTGGTCCTTATCTCTTGCCCCTGCTCCAGTATGGATCCTCCATGGGCTGCAGTCCCTTTGAGGGTATACCTGCTCTGGTATGGACTTATCTGCAGTTGGTGCCTTGATGTCTGCCCAGTTCATTATCACTGGGTATGGTGGTTTGGCACTGGCTGTGGGCCAAATGCCCACCAAACCCACTCTATCACTTCTCTTCTTAGATGGACAGGGGAGAGGAGAAAATAGAACAAAAGGCCCATAATAAGATAGAAGCAATTTTAATAATGAGAAGCACGAGCAAAGGCTGCACATGGAAGAAAAAGCAAGCAAAAGATGTTATTCTCTACTTCCCATCAGCAGACAGTGGTCAGTCACTCCTGGGAAGGAGGGCTCAACGTGTAGCAGTTGCTCTGGAAGACAGACACCCTTAAACGAATGTCCCCCCATTTCCTTCTTTCACTTAGCTTATATATCTGAGATGACATCATATGGCATGGAATACCCCTTTGGTCAGTTTGGGTCAGTGCAGTGAAGGCACCATATGCCCAGAATTATGCCCCAAACACTGTAAAACTTGTCCCAACATGTTTGGCCACATTCTCCCTTCCACCTTCCTTTCCGGAGTGGGTGCTCAGCCCAGAGCTGAGAGGAACAAAGACCAGGGTGCCATTCAGACAGCACAAACAACCCAACCTGCCTTCTTAAGGGGAAAACAATAACATGCACCCGCTGCATGGGATGCTCGTGCTACTTCCAAGTAAGGGCATAATTCTAACCTCACGCTTTCTATAGACTAAAGCTGTGTGTTTACAAGATTGCCCATTGGCCAAATTCAGCTTCGAGAAACTTACAAGTATTACCCCAAGTTATAAACAAGTCACTCTTTGCCCGAGCTTTGTAAGCTCTTGTGGTGGGTTGAAAATCCCCCCCCACACACATTAACTTTGCCAGACTAGCTCAGTTTGGAAGCAAATGAAAGCCATATTTACAGGCAAAACCACAATCTACAATGAAATGCAATTAATATGTACAAATATACAGTATTTACAAGTATTTACAATTAACAAACAGCACAAGGATCCCCCTGGCCAAAAGACCAGGGGAGCTGCAATAGCTTCTCCCTCTCTGCCTCCCTCTTACCCCCCTGTACACAAGGGAAAAGAGAGAGAAGTAGAGATATATTAGACTTAGCCAAAATAAAAGCGATGCAGCCAAGGTCAATAAAGCCAGTTAGTATCTCCCCAGCGAAGAAGCGAGAAGAGAGGAGCAGAGAACAGCTCCCCAGATTGTTTTGGGAACCAGATCTTATGGGAGATCTCTCTCCAACAGAATTGTTTAGAATAATCATTATTTTCCTTTTTACACCAAATATTTTCTGCTCAAGATCTGTGAAAAATTTTAAAGGCATAGTCTGAAACTACCACAGCTCTTTACTCTTTGTGCTTAAACCCTTGCTGCTAAGCTCCATAGCTATTGCTAGTAAGCCTTCTCACTCCACTCACAAGCATACTACTGGCCTCTGCAGTCTGGAGAGAAGCCAGCAACCCGGGAAAGCTGCTGTGCCTCAGTTTACCTGGAGCAATCTGCTGGTCCCACCGGTCGCAGAGAGCTGCCACATCTTAAAGAGGACTGCAACCCCGAGGGTAAGACTGCCCAGTTGTCGGGGAAGGGACTAGCCCAAATCTCGGCAGTCCAAATGTCTGCCACAGCCATAGAGCAGCAGACGAGCCACAACCATGTGTGCCAGCTCGTAAAAGCAGGAACAGTGCCCAGCAACATCCTGTGTGACCCCGCTCCATCGCGGGAGAAGAGAAGCCGCCTCCTGTGCCCACTCGACAGCCCTGTAAACCACAGGGTAACTCAAAGTCGGGACTACCCGCGCTAGAGAGTCCCGCCAGCTCACTTTGAGCCAAGGGGAAGCCATGCCTCTTCTCCGGAGCTGCTCCGCGGGTGCCGGCCACCTCAGCGTGGGCCGACCCCAAAGGGCCCAGCCCTGCCCTGCCCCACAGGACCGCTCCAGTGGCCCACCAGCCCGACTCTGCCCAGGAGACAGCGCCGGCCCTGTAAGCCCCGGGCCTCCGGCAGGGACCAACTTCCGGGAGCCGCTCTGCCGCGGGACCACCCGCTGCCACTCAAGGGCAGCCACCTGAGCCCTGCTAAGGGAACCTGCCGACCGGCAGAAGCCTACGACTCACACACACCCCCCTGCAGCTGCGGGGGGAGAAGGCTGTCCCTCCCCCCGTCGCCGTCCAGAGGGAAGTCACCCCCCGTGGGCCCACCAGCAGCTTCAACCGCAGCCGCAGCCCTGGGAGCCCCTCTTTTTTTTCTGAGTGCGCCGGCAATTTCAAAAAGAGCTCTATATATATGGTAAATAAGTTTTCATTTTGAAAAGCGTGCTTTATATAATATACCATCTTTTGTTGTTGTTTTCCTGCACATTACTTTGATGGTTTAATTGTCAAGCAGTTTTTTAAGTTTTTAGGACTTTTTTGGTATTAGCAAAGGAGTTTATTTTAGGAACGCTGTAGAATGCTGTTTTGGTTTTTGTGTTTATAAAGGTTTTAAGATAAGGATTATAAGAATATGAAAAAACGACAATTTTTTTTTTCTTTTTGATATAGAGGTTTACCCTAGGGAAAAGTAAAGGCTAGGAAAGGGATTCATCTTTTCCCACCTACAGGTTTTCCTGATGCCAGCATGGCAGAGCCCACCCATGTCATGATCTGCAAAGATCAGTTCTGTAAACATCTCAGTAGAAGACAGCGCAAGACTCAAAGGATGGGACAAACAGCAGTGCCCATGAAACTGACAATCAGCTGACCACTGAGACTGATCACAGCGCCTATTTAACTGAGATCAGAAGCATTAATCTGAAGCTAATCGCACAAGTGTCCCCCGAGGAAACCTCTCATTTGGGACTGAATATCTCAATGCCTTAATGTCATGTAATTAGGGAATATGTTTACATGGATTTATATGTTAACTCACCAGAATATTATAGTTAAACGATGGTTACTCAGGAACAGACAATGGCCCAGCCTACCTATCTGGTAAAGTTAATTAGTTCTTGCAATTGTGGGGTATCACTCATGTTCCCGGTATTCCCCATTCCCTCACATGGCACACTGAAGCGGCATTTGCAAAAACAAAGAGGGGGAATGGTGGGTAATTCTCCAGAGGCCCATTTAAACAAAGCTATGTATGTTTTAAATTTTTTGCAGCTCTCTGATGATTCCCAGGAAGCCCCAATGATACATCATTTCAATTCTTTGACCACCACCAGCGCAGTGACATCAGGTGTCAAAGTTCGGGATCTAGAAACAGGTCAATGGGCGGATCCCTGTGAATTAATAACCTGGGGTGGAGGATATGCTTGTGTCTCAACAGGTTTTGGACCACATTGGGTCCCAGCAAGATGGGTTTGACCGGTGCTTTCATCATCCTTTGGATGCTGACTGCAACAGCGGCCTTGCAGATCCCAAAGCAGCCACAGCAAAATGTGTGGGTCACACTTGCCAAGGCCATAGGACAAGACACGCTGTGCCTCTCTATTGACACCTGCCAATCCCTTCAGCACCTGCCTGGTGGGCATACCGGTGAATTGAAGGAATTGATTTAGGGACCAGAACTCCAGACACTGGTTTACTGATAGAAGGAGACATTGTGTCTCTGATGGGCTGTAAACCCTGGGAACGGAATGCAGCTGTGTAGAAAAAAAAACACAGATAGGTGACTCCCAGTGGTCACTGTGACCTGTGGGGATTACGCAGTTACCTGATAGCAAGATCTAAGCAAAAGTTAGGACAGTGGAATGTACAATTATAGAATCCTTTATCTCTTGCCTGATGTTTGTTTAAGCCTTGGAAAAATATATGCATTCGTGTGATACTTTCTCTCTGTAGCCAATCATGAATTTACAGCTGTCGTTTGGACATACTAATGACCAATTACAAGCTGCCTTCTGATATTATGTTAACCTATATAAAGAAAAACTTTGTACAATAAACTGACACCTTGCTTGCATCAAGCTTGTCCCATCTCCGCATCGCGGTAGTGAATGGGTAGAAAGACATCACTGAGAAAATTGAGCCACTGAACTTGAAAAGATCATTTTACATGTGCTTCTTGATACACTTCAATAAGACACATGGGGGACTTAAAAGCTTTTGTGGTTTTGGGGTGGGAAGGATTTGAAAAGACAAATTTGACCTTAGAATATATGGCCAAGGGTTGGAACAATTGGACTCAGTATCTTCCTTTAGCTGAATTAGAGCCTTAAGAGATTAGTATGTTAGGATGAGTAAAAATGGATTATTATGTTATGTTTAATTTTATATCGGACAGAGCCACAAATGCTCAGGACGTTACTCCAGCAGGGAGGGAGTACAGAAATTAACAGAACAACATGTCCTCCCTGGCTCTGAAAAAACTCCTGTTGGATGTGAATTCTGTCTGACATGCTATTTTGCAAAATAGAGCAGCGATAGATTTTTTGTTGTTAGCACATGGGCATGGGTGTGAGGATTTCAAAGAGATGTGTTGTATGAACCCGTCAGATCATTCAGTATCTATACATAGGCGAATTCAGGAATTGGAACAGGGGATAACGCATTTGCGAGTAGATAATGAGGGATGGCTTGAAGGATAGTTCAAAGGATAGGGAATAACAGGATGGCTCTTCTCAATCATCAAGACAGGGTTGTTGAATTTGGTGATTATGATGGTGGTGCTGTTAATGTTGCCTTATCTGGCTAACCTGCTGCAAAGGGTCCTGGAGCTGGCATCCAGCACAGCATTTTTGGCACAGTTACAGAGAGGGGGAATTGTGGGGGGCTGCAGCGGGTCCGCAGATTCCTTGCCTGGGAAAGAAGAACTTGGCCTTGGGCAGATTACTGTGTATCAGTAAAGATATGGGAGGTTCCAGAGATGCATGTGGTTTGCAAGGACAAAGAGTGCCTGGGAAACTGTGAGATAAATGTTTGAATCATCCCATGTGTGAGTTAAGAAGAATAGCTATTACCATAGTGATGTAGCAATAACCAATAAGAGTATTAAAAACAACTTGTTAACCAATTAGAAGTAGCCACAGTAGCATAGAAAACATATAAATGTGTGTTGTTAATAATAATAAACACTCAATGTTTGATGCTCTACTCTGTTTGCAACTACAAGTGTGTACGTGTCGTGCTCAGTCCACCACGACAGCGACAGTCAGCTGGCCCAGCTGTGTCCCCTCCCAAGATCTTGTCCACTCCTCAGTGTACTCTTGGGGCATGGAAGCGTTAGAAAAGCACAGCCTGGGTGTTCCTTCAGCAGTAGCCAGAACACTGGAGTGTTATCAACACCCAGGTACAGCACTGCAAAACACAGTATTAGAAAGTTGCTCTGGGTAGAATTAACTCCAGCTCAGCCAAACCAAATATACCAGGCTGCTGGGGCACAATGTCAGTGTGTTCCATACAAACTTTTGCTACATGGGCCACAAATACTGGACCTCATCTGCATCTTTGGAGGCCTGGTTATTGTCCAGGTTTCTGTAGGTCAGCCCCCCCACCACTAATTCCCTCATACTGAATACCTTCCTCAGTCATGGTCTACTTGCCTCAGTAATTTACAAGACCTTCTTTGAGGAAATACCTTGCCTTCATGCTCAACAGGAGTCACTTCCAGAACCTGTGGATTGTTGCCCCTCTTTCAGTACCTTTGTCAATTCCACGGTCCCTTGCTAGGAATCCCAGCTTCTGGTCTTCTCTACCTTCTAATTCCTGATTATTTGCCCCAATATCACAGCACTGGAACAAGCAGGTGACGATTTGCTCATCTGTCTGGTGGCCATAATCTTTCTACATAGCTCACTCAGGGATAGGGACCAGGTGATTTTTGATTCATTTATTATTTCAATCTCTTCCCTCTCCCCTTCTTGTGACTTCTCTGCTGCAGAACAGGCTACCTCTTCTGATTCTTCCTCCTGCTCTCCCCCTCAGGAGGAGTTTCTTCCTCCCTTACTAAACAATTGGACCTCTGCTTCCATTTTTTTTTTCCTGACTATAAGAACAACTGTTGTAGTTGAAGGTTGGCTCCCTGGCTTAGCTACAGTGTCTGTTTGTATGTCCTCAGATTCAGAGACTTTGTTGAGCCCTTCAAGTTCTGATCAGATGTTCAGTAGGGGTAGAGCAGGCCCCAGCACAGTGCTAGAACCTGAGTCCCTGATATAGACAAGGCATCATTTCTTCACGTATTCTGTTACTTCAATAGCATTCCATGTCTGTTCAGGTTTCAAGTCACACCCCACTGCAGAGGAGGGGAATGCTCTAGGCACCTGCCCAAGTTCTCCCATAAACCTTGCTGCCCATGACCCATGCACCTCAGGGCACAACCCTGTGTGGCATTCTGAATTAGTTGGTTACCTTTTGAAAAGTCAAAATTAGATTTACAACATATCAATAAGCATTCTGATTACACAAGGACATTCCAGAAACTGAAGAACCATTGTAACAAGGCAGGAAATATTTACCCTCAAGGAGAAGAAAGGTTCCATTCTTCATTTTCGCCAAAAAATGGCTCCCAGAGAAGAGGAGGAAAAAGGTGCAATTGTTAATTGTCTCTGAGAGATGGGTCCCAGAGTACTGGGACAATGACAATGCATGGCACAGACACCAGATTATGCTTAAGGCCAGTGTTTTTACCATAGCTCTCCCAGGCGAATAACAATGAAGTTTTGCAAACTGCAAAAGCTGAAAGCAGGTATTAACAAGCTCCAGAGTTTGAGGCAGAGCAAGAGATGGAACACACCATGCAGCAGATGATGGAATAAATAAACCAGTATTGAGAACAACCAAGTCAACACTGTGATCAGACTTGCCATGTAATAACCAAACAGCTATAACAACTGTAAATGTAGTCTAGCACTTTCAAATCTGTTATCTAGAACTTCTCAAGCCCCACATTGGGTTCCAGAAAGGATTGTGGTAGGTTGACCCCAGTCAGCATCAAAGCCCCCACCCAGTCACTTGCTCAATCTCTGGAAAAGCAGGGCCTCATCACACCTAAGAGTTACTTGGGAAGACAAATGCCATAACCTTGAACACCTCCCTTCTTCCTCCTTTCCTACAGCTTTATTGCTAAGTGTGACGCCATATAGTATGGAATATCCCTTTGGTCAATTTGGGTCAGTTGTCCTGGTTGTATGCCTTCCCAACCTCTTGCGCACCCCTAGCCTATTCAGCAGGCAGCATCTGAGTGACAAAAAGGAGGACAGAAAAAAGAAACCTCCACACTGTGCAAATACTATTCAGCAGTGGTCAAAATACCAGTGTGTTGTCAATGCTGTTTTAGTCACAAATGCAAACCACAGCACTGTACCAGCTACTATGAAGAAAACTATCCCAGTCAAAGTACACAATCCAAACTTCATCATTTTGTTTACAATAAAAGCTAATAATATAAAAGTGAAAGAAAACTGTTATCAGTATGCACTTTTTATTCAATGGCTTCACTATAAACAAGTTATTTTAGCTTTTATTTAAAAAATAAAAATAACCTGTGCATTTCACTGATAGAAGTAATCAATAGAGCAGGGTGTCACTCCACTATCATTCATTTGTATTTTTAATGCTGTTAATAATTCCATCTGTTTTTCAGACTAGGAGGACTGGAAAGAATTGGTAATCAACTTAAATATGTACAATTGTCTGCTATTTAGTACTGTCCTCTACTTCTTTGTGAAGATAATATATTGGTATTTTATTTTTCTTCTTTCCCTGCCCCCTTGCTTATATCACAAAGAAAAGCATATTTGCTAGCCAAAATATTTTCTGTTATATTGGGTTTGTGTGGCAAGGTTTTGGTAGCAGGGGGACTGCAGGAGTGGCTTCTATGAGATGTCAGAAACTTCCCCTACATCCAACAGAACCAATGCCAACCGTCTCCAAGATGGACCCACCACTAGCCAAGGCCAAGCCAATCAGCAGTGAAAACATATTTAAGAAAGGGAAAAAAACTACTGCAAAACAGCATCTGGGAGAGAGGAGTGAGAATATGTGAAACAACTCTGCAGACACCAAGGTCAGTAAATAAGGAGAGGGAAGAGGTGTTCCAGGAACTGGAGCAGAGATTCCTCCACAGCCAGTGGTGAAGATCATGGTGAAGCAGGTTGTCCTTCTGCAGCCCATGGAGGACCCCAGGCCAGTGCAGGTGGATGTGCACAAAGGAGGTTGCGACCCCATGGAGAGCCCATGCTGGAGCAGGCATCTGGAAGGATCTGTTGCCCTGTGGGGAACCCATGTTGGATCAGTCTGTTCCTGAAGGACTACATTCTGTGGAAAGGACCCATGCTGGAGCAGTTCATGAAGAACTGTAGTCTGTGGGAAGGACCCACATTAGAGAAGTTTGTGGAGGACTGTCTCCTGTGGGAGGGAACCCTACACTGGAGCAGAAGAGCATGAGGAGGAAGGACCAGCAGAGACAAAGTGTCATGAATTGACCACAATCTCCTGTGCTGCTAGGGGGGAGAAGGTAGAGAAAATTGGAAGTGAAATTGAGCCCAGGAAAAAGGGAGGGGTAGAGGAAAGGCACTTTAAAATTTGGTTTTATTTTTCATTGTCCTATTCTGATTTTGACTGTCAATACATTAATTTCCTCAAGTCTGTTTTGTCCATAACAGTAATTTTTGAGTGATCTCTCCCTGTCCTTATCTCAACCCATGAGCTTTTTGTTATATTTTGTCTACCCTGTCCAGATGAAAAGAGGGGATGATAGAGCTGCTTGGTGGGTACCTGGCATTGAGTCAAGGTCAAACCACTGCATGTGCAAAAAGCAAAATTCATGTCAAGTGCTATTTTTTCCCCATGTGTACATATAACAGCCGTAAAGAAATTTGTCTTAGGACTGATTGGTATAAGATAAAGCAATAAGAACACCATTTTACATTGCAATGTAAATCAGACAAATTTGAACAGAAGCATACAAACTTACGGAGGCAGTATCTCTGCAGCCATAAATATTTTTTCCACCAATTCTGAAAGTATACTGAGTAGATGTGCCAAATTAGTGTTTACATCTTCATTTTTTTCTAATTTTGAGGGATTTAACTAAAACCAAAAGAGAAAAAAAATGTTTCTTCTCTCGAATAGAATCACATATATTATTTGATAATGTTACACATTGGATACTATTTCAAAATAAATTAAATATTTTACTGCTTTACAAATCTCAGACTTATACAGAACTTACAAATCTGCTTCAAGGGCTACCCACAAAACTAATGTGAAAAAGCAATGCTAAGTTCTAGTGCACTTGTCTTTTAACAGAACAGGCATTTAACACTATCCATAACTACCCATCTTTTTTAGCTACATATATTTTTATATATTTTAATCCAGTCTTCTGAGGACACTGTCCTCCCTTTCCATAATTGGGTTCAAGTGAAATAGAAGTTAGGAGGGTCATTGTAGAAATGAAGATAGTATCTAACACAAGAAGTTAATCTAAGGGAGTTTTAAAATGAAACAGTTTTAAAATGAAAGCGAGTTCAGACATTGAATTCTAGCATATATGGAGCTAAACACAAGTTATTTAGGGTAGGCCATTCAGTAACTGCTACAAAAGAAACTACAATTGATAAGAATAAATACATAATTTAAAGAAATTTGGAGTTTAAAAATTTCTTTAAAAGTGATGGTATGAGCATTGTTCAAGCTAACACTTTAAAAACCCCTCACGATCAGTTTATTTTCAGTACTGAATTTTTTTTCTGAAGGATTAATCATAGAATCGCCTGGTTGGAAAAGACCTTAACATCATTGAGTCCAACCATAACCTAACATCTCCCTGTACACAACTGTTAGACTATGTCCTTAAGCACCTCATCCAGGGATGGTTACTCCATTACTTCCCTGGGCAGCCTGATTCTGCCCAATAAATGATGCCTAATAAATGCTTCCAAAGTGAACAACTAGTAGATCATCATTTTAACAAATCAAAATAAAAAAAAAACCATAGTTCAAAGTATTACCTCACAGGACTGCTTGCTCTCCATTATCTTTAATATACTATCTTTCAGTGCATGGTGAACAAAATGTGTTGCTGTGGTTTTCATATATTGCTCCATAAGTGTACTTGCTAAAGTGGTGGCACGAAACAAAGTAGTAGCTTCATCTGAAAAGAACAAATTGAATAGTTGGAAAAATGAGACAATTAAAAGCAGAGGAAAAAATACGTTATGTTCACATTTTGATATATGATGTAATTAAGACATAGCCCTTCCCTCCCCAGAGTTTCAATAAAATGTTAGTGCAATTATTACAGTACCTTCCATGTTTATTTCCCGGTCATTTAGTGTTCGTAACAATAGTGACTCAAGCCTTTCATGAAGAAAAATCTTCAATAAAATGCCAGCCAACAGTGTTCTGTCCTGTCCACAAACATGTGACAAAGCATAGACTACATGCATCTCTTTCTGGAGTATGAGCTGAAAGAAAACCAGAATAATGTTCAGAAACTTCTCCTAACATAACAGACACTATAAATACTACTTAGTGATGTCTATTAGTGTTATTTAAATCTCTGTCAAACAACAGAGAAAGTGATTTTTGACAGAAAAATTGAGGAAGCAATACCTCTTTAAACTCACTGTATTCCTCTTCTGGCATGATCTTCTCCATAGAATATCGTGCTCGAACACGCAAAGATCCTGGTTCAATACCCTTCAGTGGTATATGGGAACTAAGTTGAAACCACTCATCTGTTGCATGTCCTTTATGTAATCGGCTTAATTGGCAACGCATAAACACTTTAGGAAAAAAGCATTGTTAAGTAGGTTATCTCCATCAAAACAGTGATAGCACAAAATAAAAAAAAAAATTCAGCGTGTCATCTTGTTTCAGCAAAAGACTATTAATAAAAATGATGAAAATTGTGCCATCAAATAGATTGACAGATTATCTGTTAGATGGTTTAATAGACTCCTGAAGATTGAAGCTTAAATATAAAGCATACTGTAAATAACATATACACGCAGATTTAACCATCAAATAAGGGAAAAAGCTTCCTTCTGCCCCAGCTACCTAGCAAAAATAGGCAGCAATCAGAAAATTAAAACAGGTGAAGTGATTGTAATTCACTGTCCTCTTTTGAAGCCTTGGGCTCATACCTCTATCAGGTCTGCTCTTGAACCACTTTGTTACTATTTTTAGTATTTATTATTAGCATTACTACATATTTCCCAAATGTTCCCAGGTGTATTTCTTTACTACATCATCATCTGCTACTTATCACAAGTGTGGATTGGATTGTCTTTAGACCAGATAATCAATTGACCTTCCCAAAATATTTCTTCTGATCAAAGCTCTTGTACCTTCAGCTGAGCAACATGCTTCCTTCTTGTTTTGCTTGTGCATATAAGGCATATATCTCATTAAGAGTGAGAGATAAGATTCAGAATAATCTGATTATTTAATTTTTCCCATGGTTATATATATAGAACTTCCTAGCAATAATATAAATACTATAATCTTGCATTGATCTTAAAAGATTAAAATAGAAATATCAATACATGGATTGCAGAATAGTTATAATTTATACTCAAAGTCTTCAAAGGAACACTTTCTGCTACTTAGCAATGTATGTTCAATTAGAGACAGCCATTACTTGAGAATTTCAGGTTGTTTACACTTTGCAGTCTAGCACATTATGATAGAATAATAAATACACAGAAAAAAATCAATAGTTGATCCTTTCTCTGCAAGTACAGTTAAAAAATATGCAACAAACTTGATCCAAGAATATTTAATGTGATGAACATTAGCACACAAAAAAGTAAGACTGAGGTTTCTTAATGGTTTATTTGTGAATAAAGCTTAGTGATTAATATTCAGAAGCAAATTTATATTTTAATGATTAATAATTATAACCTAGAAATCAAATTTAAATTTGGTTCAAACTTATGTTTTCCTCAGAATGGAAATGAACTTAAGTTTACAGCAAAGCCTTTTCTGAATCCAACCAGACCCAACCAAAAGCATCAACTCTCTCAAAAAAAACCCAAACAAACCCTAAAAATATTTACAGTTACTAATTCAGAATAAAAAAACCTACCTAAATGTTGACAAAGATAAAATTGTTCAATACATGGACATACTAAATCCTGTCTTTCCCACTCTCAGCTCACTGACATGTTAGCACAATCCATTTACAAGGCAGTGAGAAGCTGTTAAAGACTGGAACCTCTTACACTTTGTTCTTCAAAGAAGGGGCTGTCAAAAATCTTATTTTTACCTAGTGTTGGTAGACAGTATGTTTGCCATTAAAAAGTTCCTGATAGGCTCCATAGTTTATCCCCCTTGTCCAAAGTTCACCCGTATCTATGTGAGAATGTTTACTACATATTTTACATTTAATGTGTTTAGTGCATATTTCCTGAAGAGAGGGTGGTGTGGTTTTGACTCAGAAGGCAGCTGAGTTTAAACAACTCCGCTCGCAAACCTCCCAAAGTCCACCCCACCCACCCTGTGTCAGACAGGAAGAAGGATTGAGAGAAAAAGAATAACAGAAAGCCTCAGTGGGTTCAGATAAGGAATTTAATGGAAAAATAAAAAAAATACCAGATTTTGTAGCAAGCATGGGAACAGACAAACCAAGCCAGCAAACGGAAAAGGGAAGCAGCCAAGCCCAGAAGCAAAAGAAGAGCCACCAAAGACTGGAAAAAGGAAGCATCACTGATCACAGTCTGAATTCCAAGTTCAATTGTCCTTTGCCCCAGCCAGCCTGTTCCTTATACAGCAGGCATTACGTCAGCATGATATTGAATACCCATTAGCTAATTCATCTGGCTGTTCTCTCCCAGCTAAACCCTGGATATTATCCACCCCTTACTCTATGCCACCTATGCCATGCCCAGCAGCAATTAACATCATACAACATACATCATTCACTGTCTCTTCTGTAGCAGGGGAGAGTTAATTGGAGTTTGATTAGAAGTACCCAGCTGCCGAGGGATGCCTGGGAATAATTGGTGCTTGTTCCCAGCTGCCCCGGGGGTGCTGAACGCTTGGTGTTTGACCAGAAGCTCCCACATGCACAATAAGAATAACGAATAACATGTATCTGTAGGTATCTCTGTTTATGAAACTAAGCGGGGATGGGAATATACTGAATGTGTTGACATCCTGAGCTGACTGCAAAAAACCTTCAAGCTCTCCTTTGACCGCTAATGGACCTGAGGAAGATGAAGATGAGGAAAGCTATTGCTGGGCAGGGGGCGTGTGACCCCCTGAGCAGGCTGCACACAGGAACAGTAGGGTGAGAAGTCACATAACACGATTGCGAAATATGGGTGGGGCTTTTGCTCCAAGACCCAGCCTCCTGTGATTGTCCTGGCCCGACGTCACAGGATGCGGGACCCTTAAAAAACCTGAAGATCGCTACTGGCTGCTGCTGCTTTCTCCGATCCAACAAGACAAGATTTGGTCTCATGGGGACGCCCGCTTGGATGGGAGACCGTCAGCTCCGCCATTTCGTGATCTTCGGTATCTGCCGTGTTCCTTCTAGGATGTTTAGGGTAAGTTAGCTGCGCTTTGCTTGGGAATCGGGGTCTGCTTTTGGGTTTACTGGGTAACTTACAGAGTTGTGCCTTGCTTTCAGTTTCCATACTTTACAGTGCTCCAGCGCAGCCTCGTTCACCTTTATACTAAATAAAGGTGTACCTATCAGCACCTGTGGTATGTGTAATTAATTAATTCTTCATCGAAAAGAGCTCACTGGAACATTAATGGCGACGAGGATGGGATGAGGAATTTCTAGGTGCCAGTGTAATTATTTTGGGGTTCACTGGACCGGCCAGCAGGAGGCTGGGTGGGACTGCGGACTTGCTGGCTTTTACGGGGCTTGTAAGCGGCAGGACCGCTTGCAAGATGCTCCATGGACTGAGAGGCGTTTTCGCGGCATTGAGTGGGGGGTGCCGCTAGACATGCCGGGATGCAGTGGATTTGCCGGGTTCGTAGTCTTACCAGTGGGCGGGTAGCCGGTAAAGGGGGCTGCTGTGAACTTGGCAACGTTTTGACGCTCAGCTGGTGGAGCTCATAGCTAGCGGGGGTGCGGAGCCTGTAAGCAGGGGGGCTGTTTGCAGGAAGTGCCGCGGGACACGGTTTATGGTGGGCCTCATAGCTGGGGCCGCGTGTATAAAGAGGAGCGAGGCTTACTGGTGGGCGGGTAGCTGGTAAGGACGCATACCTGTGTACATAGTTGTAGATAGTTCTGTACAAAAATGCCTTACGGACTTAATGCATAAGTGCATATGAGCTTTCTAGGTAGATAGAGTGTGTGGTTAGTGGTAAGGATGGAGAAGTTGTTAGCGGGGAATGCTGCTGGCAGCACACCTGAGAATAAGACCGAGAAAAAGACTGAGAAGAAAAACAGGGCTCCCCCCATGGAGCATGTTGCATGGGGGCAGGAGCCCTGGGACATGTTGTGGAATAAGCAGGAAGAGTGTATGAAGGTGTACCCAGAGCCGTGGGGGCAGGAGACCCCTGCAGACGTGGTGAGATACTGGGAGCAATTCACCCAAAGCCCAGGGACTAAGAGCTTGCTTCGGCTCCAGCATGCTGGGCAAATGGGGGGGGGGGGGGGGGTGTGCTTCTAGTTGCATTTAAAGTGACTACCAGGCTGCTACAAACCAAGTAGGAGGAAAAGCAGCATCTGTGGGAACAGCTGCAGGTGGTTTGCATCACTCAAGTGACTCAGAGGCAGGCAGTATTAAACATGGAGAAAGCCAAGGAGCAGTTAGAGGAGAAATGCTTCAAATTGGCTGGTAAGTATGCTGTAAGAGTGGTGAAACACAGGCAGCGGAAATTAGGGAAAGGCGGAGACCGAGTTCCCCGGATCCGAGTGGTGGTTACCTCTCTGGACATGAGATGGTAACATCTGGAGTTCTGGCTCAGAGTCAAGCTCCAAGGAGTCAGAAGAGAAATTCCAGAGCGTAGAAGACAAATCCCAGGAGAAAGAGGTAAAACCCCAGGCCCAACCAGGATGTCACCAGCATAAGAAGTTTCAGGTTGAACCTCAGGGTAAACAGGAGTTTTATCATGTGAAAGTTCAGGCTGCCCTAATATGGAAGAGAAAGGGGGTAGTGGTTCCAGACAGAGCATTGATTAGACAGGATGAACTCACAGATTTTTTTTTTTTTCCCCCAGATGAGATCCAGAATTGACTGTCAAAATATACACTGCTGTCCAGAGAAAGACCTCATATGTGGACAGTGCGATTGATGGAGCAGGGAGCTGACTCCATGATGATCGATGACGGGGATGCCACGAGACTCCTAGGTATAACTAATGATCTTTATGTACAGGCAGCTCTTTGCTGACTGAGGGACTATGGGCCCCTTGTCTCAGTAATTTGTGAGGGCATCAGTGATAGACACCTGAATGAGGGTACCTGGTGAGACAGTCCCACTATCTGGGTTACCTTAAATCAAGCCATAAGATTGTTAAAGGGCAAGGGGATGAAAATGGCCAATTAGACTGGTACCCTGGAGCAGTATTTGCAGTACGTCTTCACTCCCCAAATAAGAAATAGACTTTTGGGAGGCTGCTCAGATGCCTGGAGGCCCTACTTGATCCCACTGTTTATTTCTTTAATGGATAGCCCCATTGAGACAGTGGTAGAACAGCTACAGCAAGCGGGAGGCCTCCCAGGAGTGCCCCGAGCAGGAGCCCAGAGAGGGGAGGCTGAGGCTGCTGGGGGGGGCAGCGCACCAGCCAGGACGCAAGGGAGCGTGGGAGACTGCTTAGATTGCTCTTGCAGAAAGGAGTTCCGAAGAAGGAGATAGCCACATGTTTGAGCTTCTCCAGAGTCTGACAGTCTAAGAGACACCAAGTGAGAAAGATAACATGAGGTGAAGACCAACTTTCCTGGCCGGACCTGGATTAGGCAGTGGCTTGTATTTCCCCTGGACAGGGAGATGATCTCCTGGGCCTTGAGTCCAACCTAATGACAGGATCGGGGGGGGGGGGCGTACTCCCATCTGGGGCCTGGGAGACCAACCCATTTCAGGTGTACTGATATCCTGGAAAATGCAAATCGCTGACCAAGAGCCAAGACTGTACAAAGTAATGATTGCTAAAACTCATGAATATATTTTCAGAATAGATGTTTTGCAGGACTGGAGCTGGAATTGGATGGATGCCACTAGGCCTTCAGAAGTATTCGGTGGGCCTGCAGGGTAGTGCAGGTAGGGAGGATTATGGAAGAGGCCCCAATCCCAAACTGTACAGAGGTAGTACATTTAAAGCAGTACAAGATACCTGAGGGAAGAGAGGAAATACAGGCTACTGTTCAGGAGCTGCTACAAGCACAAGTGGTAAGGTATGTGCACTTGCCTTACGATTCTCCCATCTGGCTAGAGAAGAAATCAGACGGTAGCTGGCAAATGACTGTTG
This sequence comes from Indicator indicator, assembly GCF_027791375.1. NCBI lineage: Eukaryota > Metazoa > Chordata > Aves > Piciformes > Indicatoridae > Indicator > Indicator indicator. The sequence continues at coordinate 330,740 of NC_072052.1, read as the reverse complement.
ACTATAGAGGGGTGAATCCAGTCACACCAGGAATCACTGCAGCTGCCAGGGAGTAAGATCACACCTGTGGGGAATCTTTTGCTGAGTCAGTTTGCAATTTTGACAGCAAGGAGTTAGACCAGATAACAGGCCTGCCTGCATGGCATGTAGTACAGGACCAGCATTTTCCCACAACATCACAGCACAGGCAGTTGTCACACATACTAACGCTACACTGACACCCCTGTCTTCTAAAGACAAAGAAGGGGGATTTCTCCAGAGATATCACACAGGAGGATCCAGCCTAGGGAGATGCAGTAGGACTGTTAGTGTAGGGAGGGATGTGTCTCTGCCACTGTGTCAGTGTGAGCTGAAATTCCCCCCACACCAACAATAACCAGGCTAGCTCAGTCTGGAAGCGAATGAAAGCTGTATTTATAAGCAGATCTACAATCTATGATGAAATGCAATGGATATGTACAAATACACAAAATTCACAACATTCACAAATATATACAATCAAAATAAAAGCACAATCAAGCTCCCTTTGTTTCCCCCCAAAGGGGACCTTTCCCAAGGGGCCTCTCTCTTCCAAGGGCCTCCCCCCCAGACCCCCCTGGCAGAAAGCAGTTAGTTAGGTAAAAGCAAAGAGGCTGTTAACTTAGCTCGCCAAGGTCAGTGTGTTATCTTCAGCCAGAAGAGAAGAAGAAACAGCAGCCAGACAGCCCAGCAAGTTGCCCTGACTGCAGACTGCCCCACTTTGTTTTGAGTAGTAGTTCTTAAACATTTCTATCTATCCTATGGAAGTGTTTAGAACAATCATTATTTTGCTTTCTTACACCCATTAGTGACTTATTTACACTCTTTCTCTGCTTGAACTTTGAGAAGAAAAATTAAAAAGACAGTTTCAAACCATCACAGCCACCCACGTGTCTCCAGGAAGGCCAGCAAGAAAAAGCGAGAGACCAATTCCGCACCCTGGTACTGCAGACATCTCAGCTGACAATGCAGAAATGGACACATAGGTGAAATACCCCTAAGAGTCTCACAGCCACCAGCATCTTCCAAAAAAAAAAAATAGGGAAAAAAAACCCCACTGCTACACCTCAATGAAATTGCTCTGCTCACATGGACCTGCCTCTGCTGCACCCTGATAACCACCTGTCACCAAACCAGGTCCTGTCTTGGCTAGCCAGGTGTTTTGATATGGGCACTCCAGCGCTGGTGGTAGGTGACAAGTTGGCCTCCCAGTTGGGGACGTTCTCAAAGGATACCAGCATAGACAGGCATCTAGGCAAGTGCATTGGTAAAGTTTCTCTGTGGGCATGCCTCTTACTGGCAGTCCTTATGAGGTATCCCAGCAGAGATGATTTACCATGGAACTCTAAGCCTTGGACCACAATAGATGAGGGAATCAAGCGTCTGAGAGTTTGCTGTGAGAGAAGTGATGTATGGAGATCATAAGACTCTGAATCCTGATGAAATTCCTGTGGGAACAGGACTTGCCAAAAAGCTCATTTAACCTTGCTCCTCCTAATTATGCCTGCCTGGATGGGAGGTGGTCAGCTCCACCATTTTGCGATCTTCAGTACTGCCGTGTTTCTTATAGGGTGTTTAGGGTAAGTTAGCTGTGCTTTGCTTGGGATTGGGCTCTGCTTTTGGGTTTACTGGGTAGCTTACGGGGTTGTGCCTTGCTTTCAGTTTCCATACTTTACAGTGCTCCAGAGCAGCCTTGTTTGCCTTTATACTAAATAAAGATGTACCTATCGGCACCTGTGGTATGTGTAATTAATTCCTCATCAAAAAGAGCTCACTGGAACACATTCTCACACAAAATGAGATCACCTTGCAGTACACAAGGGATTTCTCCATCTTCCCGCATCGCCCACCAGGTACACCCAGGTCCCAGAGCAAAAGCAATCCTATGGATGAGTTTGCCTGAAGCAGGACTAACCCAGACCGTCTTCCCTAATATATTCTTTATGTGCACTATGGGGACTTTATCTCCCTCTACAGCATGCAGGAGTTTTGACTGGGCAGGACCAGCTTGAGTGGTAGATCCTCTGGTGTTAACTAACCAGGTGGCTTGTGCTAGATGTGTATCCCAATTTTTAAACATCCCTCCTCTCATTGCTCTCAGGGTGGTTTTTAGCAGGCTGTTCGAGCTTTCCAGCAGCTGGTGCTTGATAAGGGATGTGATACACCTACTAAATGCCATGCTCCTCAGCCCAAATGTCTATGAGGCTGTTTTGAAAATAAATCTCATTATCTGACATGATTCTCTCTGGGGTGCCATGTCACCATAGGACTTGTTTTTTGAGTCCCAGAAGGGGGTTCCAGGCAGTGGTATGGCACACTGGATATGTTTCCAGCCATCCAGTTGCTGCTTCCATCATTGTAAGCACTTAGCGTTTGCCTTGGCAGGTTTGTGGCAGTGTGATGATCAGGCCCAGTCGGCATGGGTTCCTGAAGGGAAGATCCTGCTTGATGAACCTGATCTCCTTCTATGACACGGTGACCCACTTATTGGATGAAGGGAAGTCTGTGGATGTTGCTTATCTAGACTTTCATAAGGTCTTTGACACCATTTCCAACAGCATCTTCCTGGAGAAACAGGCTGCTTATGGCTTGGATGGATGGATGCTTTGTTAAGAACTGGTTGGATGGTCAGGCCCAAAGAGTGATGGTGAATGGAGTTAAATTTAGTTGGTAGATGGTCACTAGGAGTGCTCCCCAGGGCTTGGCACTGAGGCCAGTTCTTTTTGCTGTCTTTATCAATGATCTGGACAAGGGAATTGAGTACACCCTCAGTTAGTTTGCAGATGACACTAAATTGGGTGGGAGTGTTGATCTGCTTGATGGTAGGAAGGCTCTGCAAAGGGATCTGGACAAGGTGGATCCATGGGCTGAGGTGAGTTGCATGAGGTTTAACAAAGCCAAGTGCCAATTGATGATCTTGGTGAGAGGTCTTGAACACAGACCCTACAAGGAGAGGCTAAAGGAGCTGGGATTGTTTAGCCTGGAGAAGAGGAGGCTCAGGGGTGACCTCATTGCTGTCTACAACTACCTGAAGGGATGTTGTAGCCAGGAGGGGGTTGGTCTCTTCTCCCAGGCAACCAGCACCAGAACAAGAGGACAGTCTCAAGCTGCACTAGGGGAAGTTTAGGCTCGAGATGAGGAGAAAGTTCTTCACGGAGAGAGTTGTTAGACGTTGGAATGTGCTGCCCGGGGAGGTGGTTGAGTCACCATCCCTGGAGGTGTTCAAGAAGGGATTGGACGTGGCACTTGGTGACATGGTTTAGTAGTCATGAGGTCTTGGGTGACAGGTTGGACTTGATGATCCTTGAGGTCTTTTCCAACCTTATTGATTCTGTGATTCTGTGAAAACAGGTTCCAAGGAGGACCCAGGTAATTATAGACCCATTAGCCTAACATCAATACCTGGAAAAGTTATGGAGCAAATCCTCCTGGGGACTATTACAAGTAAACTGATGAAGGTGACAGGGAAAAGCCAACATGGATTCACCAGGGGTAAGTCATGCTTGACAAACCCAATTGCCTTCTATGACAAGGTGACATACACAGTTGATGCGGCACAAGCAGCGGACATTGTCTATCTGTATCTCTCCAAGCTTTTGACATGGTCTCCCACAGCCTCCTTGAGAAACTGACATGCTATGACCTAGACAAGTGGTCTGTGCAGTGGGTGGGGAACTGGCTGACAGGCCATACCCAGAGGGTGGTAATAAATAGCTTTCTCAGACTGGTAACCTGTCACTAGTGGGGTCCCCCAGGGATCAATATTGGGCCCAATGCTGTTTAATATCTTCATTAATGATTTGGATATTGAAATGAAGAGCACCCTGATGAAATTTGCTGATGACACAAAAATCAGTAGGGAAGTTGACACTCCAAAAGGGAGAACTACCCTCCAGGAAGATCTTGACAGGCTGGTCTAGTGGGCAAGAAAGAACCGCATGAAGTTTAATGCGGCCAAGGGTAGGGTCTTGCACCTGGGAACACATAACCAAGGAATGCAGTTCAGATTGGGAGCCACCTGGCTTGAGAGCAGCACTGTGTAGAGGGACCTAGGGGTCTTGGTGTACAAAAGGCTCAACACGAGTGAACAGTGTGCTGCAGTGGCAAAGAAAGCCAACAGGATGCTAAGTTGCATTAACACAAGCAGGGATAAAGATGTCATTCTCCCACTCAGTGCTGGTCAGGCCACACCTTCAGTACTGTGTACTGTTTTGGTCCCCGCTATACAAGAAGGACAGGTGACAGGCTGGAAAGGGTCCAGAGAAGGACCACAAGAATGATCAGAGAACTGGAAGACCTGTCGTATGAAGGAAGGCTGAGAGAACTGGGTTTGTTCAGCCTTGAGAAGAGAAGGCTTAAGGGAGACCTTATAACCATGTACAAGTACATAAAGGGCAGCTATCATGAGGAGGGAGATTCCCTTTTTACGAAGAGTCACATGGTAAAGACAAGGGGTAATGGGTACAAGTTGCTACTGGGGAGATTCGGACTGGATGCCAGAATTTTTTTTTTCACCATTCAAACTATTAAACATTGGAATAAACTCCCAAGGAAGATGGTGGATTCCCCTACATTAGACAGTTACAAGGCCCAGCTTGACAGTGTGCTGGGCCATCTCATTTAAACTATATTCTTACCCTGAAAGGTTTGACTAGATGATCCTTGAGGTCCCTTCCAACCTGGTATTCTATGAGTCTATGAATCTGCCCATGCATAGGGGTCAGGGAATCCCAGTTGGCGCAATATTGTTGCCAGTGCACCACTGTGGTAGCAATCGGCACCTGCTGTTGTTTAATGTCTTGCAGCCTCACCACAGGGGTCCTCTGAGAGACCGAGCAAAGAGGACAATCCTTTTTTTCCCCTCTGTCCCTAAGGCACTGGCATCCTTTTGGATTTTTGAAACATCCTCTCCTAAGACAGTCTATACCAAGGATGTACAGGGCCCCTGAGCCAGTTACAATGGGGTGTTTGTGCCATTCATTCCCAGCTAGGCTCACTTCAGCTTTTAACACAACTGTTGGGATGCCCCTGGCACACCAGAAATATAGATAGGTTCCACCTCCTCCTAGTTTGATGGTATCAGAGTATACTGTGCACCTGTATCCACTAAAGCTCTATACTCTCAATGTTTTGACATGCCAGGCCATCTGATCCACACAGTCCAGTAGACCAGATCGGCACTTTCCTCCACCTAGTTGGAGGCATGGCCCCTCTAATCCTGATCAGAATCACTTGTGTCTTGTAAAAATGCTTTGGAAGTCCTTTCCAGAGGATTAGAAGCAGTATCAATCTGTCTGCTCTTTTGGGAAGATTTTCCAGTAGAAACTGGGGCAGCATCCTTCAGGGAAGAATTTCCTTGTAATTCACACTTGCACAGCTAGGACTGAAGTGGGTTTTCCATTCCACTTTCTCATACCCTTCCCATGGTCACATAGGTAAAACCACAGGGTATGCCGTGGTGTGTACCCCCCAGATTCTCTCCCTTGGACAGGGAAGTGCCTGCTCCTCATGGCTGAAACACGGGACCATACAGGTGGAGAATAGGACAAGTTCCCTTGGATTTGCTCTACCTTCTGAGACAGTTCCCTCACAGCTGAAACACAGGCCTGTACAGAGGAAGAGAGACTTCCCTCGCCTTGCTGAGGCCTCCTACTCATTTCATGTCCTTGCCCATCATCCAAAACCATAAATAAAGACCAAATGAGCACCTCTGTCTCTTTCTCTTGTTCTTCTGATGACCTTGATTCATCCTCATCCTTTGCCAGAAAAAATGCTTTCCTTGTATGTTTCTTTTTCCATATGGGGGCAGCTGATACTGGCACAGGCTGCCATGCTTGTTGGTCTGTCTGTAGGCCCAGTGACTTTTTCTTGCCCCTGAGCACTCTGAATACTGATGAGAAGGGCTTGATAGGCATGGGCTAGGCCCCAACACAATGGAGTGATTTCTGTCTCTCAGGAACTTCTGGGCTGACAACAGACCTTTTCCAAACGTTTCACCAGCTTGTCAGGATTTTGCACTTGTTCAGGGGTGAAATTCTAAAACACCAGAGGTGACCACCAGCTTAGGCACTTGTTCATACTCTCCCACATGTCCTGCCACTCATAATTATCCAGCCTCAGGGCAGATCTCTCAGTGGCATTCTTGGGAGAGTTCTGTATTGCTCTGAAGAAAACTTTGCATGCCAGTAACCAGCACAACAACAGCATAGCTCTAAGCCATTCCCCTAAGGTGATGCTCAGAACCACAGCAAACGCATACAGGACCCCAGCACATTGAACCCAGCTGCCCCCGGAAAGCAAATACATCAATATAGCGAACACACTACGGGGGAAAAAACCAAAAACATGTATATGAAACTCTCTTAACAAACCTCAAAAGCCTTAATTGAATCGTCTCATTATCTCTCTTCTCGTTATCTTGACTCTTTTGTCTTCTGCCAAAATTGACTGTCTTAGTTAAGACAGCCCACTTTTTGAGCCTGATTGTGCTGGGTTAACACAGCCCCTCTCCCCCAGCACAGAAGTGAGGGAAAGTAACATGAAAATAAATTTCTGGGTTGAGATAAAGAGTTGAGATAAAGAGTTTTACTGGAAATGAGATAACATAATGCACAATTACCTTAGCCTACTTGCAGAAAATTGCAGCAAAAATGCAGAAGCAGCAGCAACAGAAGCCAATGACCTACCTCCCTGACCTGCAGCCCCCCCCCCCCAGTGGAAAAGACCAACACCCCCAAAACTAGAAATCAAAAGCAGCAACCAGAACAGGAAGCCTCTCATGTTACAATCTGAACTTCAAGCCCCATGATACTTTGTTCCAGCCAGCACTTTCATTTTGAAGCTGACATGACACCAGCATGGTATTGAGTATCAGCAGCAGATTCAACTCAACCCATGACAAGCAGGCATGACATCCGCATGGTATTGAATACTCATTAGCTAATTCAGCTGGCTATTCTCTCCCAGATGAATCCTGGACAGAGGGTGTCAAGTCTATAACTTGCCACGGTAGGCTTATTTCCCAGTGCTACAGCAGTAATACATGTGTAGCACAGCGACATTTTTTTTCCTCCAGCTGCATATTCTCAAATATCAACTTCAAATACAAACTGTGGCACCAATACAAATACAGACTGCCTGAAAGGAGAGACAGAGGTAACATGGGCTTGCAGTCCAGAAAGCCAATTGTATCCTAGGCTGCATCAAAAGAAGTGTGGGCAGCAGGACAAGGGAGGCAATTCTCCCCCTCTACTCCGATCTCGTGAGACCCCCCACCTGGAGTACTGTGTCCAGCTCTGGGGGCCCTAAAATAAGAAAGAAATGAATGTGCTCAAGTAGGTCTAGAGGAAGGCCACAATGATGATCAGGGGCTGGAGGACCTTCCCTATAACAGACTGTCATGGGTTAAGTTGAATATGATGACGTGTCATGCCAACTTCAAAATGAAAGTGCCGGCTGGAGCAAAGTATCATGGGGCTTGAAGTTCAGATTGTAACATGAGAGGCTTCCTGCTCCGTTTGCTTCTTCTGGTTTCTGGGTTTGGGGTGCTGGGGTTTTCTGCTGTGCTGGCTGCTACATGCTTGGGAAGGTCATGGAGCAGGTCATCTCAAGCGCTGTTACACACTATATAGAAAACCAGGGAATCAGGCGCAGTCAGCATAGGTTTATGAAGGGCGGGTCCTTCCTGATGAACCTGATCTCCCTCTTTGACAAAATGACCCGACTGTTGGATGACGGAAAGGCTGTGCATATTGTCTACCTAGACTTTCGAAGAGCCTTTGACACTGTTTCCCATAGAATTCTCATGGACAAACTGGCTGCTCATGGCTTGGATGAGCACATGCTCTGCTGGATAAAGCACTAGCTGGACAAACGGGCCCAAAGAGTGGTGGTCAATGGAGTTAAATCCAGCTGGCAGCTGGTCACAAGTGGTGTTCCTCAGGGCTTAGTGTTGGGGCCACTTCTGTTTAACATCTTTATTGATGATCTTGATGAAGACATAGAGTGTGTCATCAGTAAGTTTGCAGATGACACCAAGTTAGGCAGGAGGGTTGATCTTTATGAGGGTCTACAGAGGGACTTGGATAGATTGGATTCATGGGCCAATGTTAACAGGATGAGCTTCAAAAACGCCAAATGTTAGGTTCTGCACTTGGGTCGCAACAACCCCAAGCAATGCTACAGGCTTGGGGAAGTGTAGCTGGAAATCTGTCTGGCTGAAAGGGACCTGGGGGTTCTAATCGACAAGCAACTGATTATGAGCAAGCAGTGTGCCCAGGTGGCCAAGAAAGCCAATGGCATCCTGGCTTGTATTAGAAATGCTGTATCCAGCAGGAGTAGGGAGGTGATTGTCCCCATGTACTTGGCATTGGTGAGGCCACACCTCAAGCATTGTGTTCAGTTTTGGGCACCTCAATACAAGAGAGATGTCGAGGCACTGGAGTGAGTGCAGAGGAGGGCAACGAAGCTGGTGAAGGGCCTGGAGAATAAATCTTATGAAGAGTGACTGAAGGAGCTGGGGCTGTTTAGTTTGAAAAAGAGGAGGCTGAGGGGAGACCTCATCACTGTCTACAACTACCTGAAATGACATTGTGGAGATGCTGGTGCTGGCCTCTTCTCACAGGTAATTAGTGCTAGAACAAGAGGGAATTGCCTCAAGCTGCAACTGGACATTAGGAAAAAAAATTTCACAGAAAGAGTGGTCAGGCATTGGAATGGGCTGCCCAGGGAGGTGGTTGAGTCACCAACCCTGGATGTGTTTAAAGGTTGTTTCGATGTGGTGCTTCAGGATATGGTTTAGGGGTGATTCTTGTAGAGTGGGGTTATCGGTTGGATTTGGTGATCTTATGGGTCTTTTCCAACCTGAATGTTTCTGTGATTCTGTGAAATTAACCAACTATCCTTATGTAAAACCAAACCAGAACTCCTACTCTAGCCAAACCCTATGTGTAGTTGCCTTGAGACATTTACTGATTTAACTGTCTGATCAAATTTGAGACTCCCAATTTTCGGTAGCAACAGGTTAAATCTAACAATATATTGCAGAGGTTGTTTTTCTTTTTCCAAGCCATAGTTATGTATTTATTTGAATAAATTATTAACTACCCATATTTTTAAATACTTGCATTGGGTCTGGATGGAATGGAGTTAACTTTTCCCACAGCAGCCTTTATAGTGTTGTGCTCTACATTTGTGCCAAGAATGGGTTGATAATAAACTAGTTTTGGCTACTGCTGAGTAGTGCCCCTGCAGCATCAAGGCTGTCTCCCCAGCTTCCCCATCCAAAAGCTAGCAGGCTGTAGGTGGGAAAGATCATCTAGTCCAACCCCCCTGCCAGAACAGGATCACCTAAAGTAGTTCATGCAGGAACATGTCCAGGTGGGTCTTGAATGTCTCCAGAGAAGGAGACTCCACAACCTCTCTGGGCAGCCTGTTCCAGTGTTCAGTCACCTTCACAGTGGAAAAGTTTTTTCCTTATGTTTATGTGGAACTTCCTGTACTCTAGCCTGCACCCATTGCCCCTTGTTTTATAATTGGACATCACTAAGAAGAGCCTGGCTCCAACCTCTGGACACTTTCCCTTTACATATTTATAAACATTAATGAGGCCACCCCTCAGTCTCCTTTTCTCCAAGCTAAAGAGAACCGGCTCCCTCAGCCTTTCCTCATAAGGGAGATATTCCACTCCCTTAATCATCTTTGTGGCTCTGTGCTGGACTCTTTCAAGCAGTTCCCTGTCCTTCTTGAACTAAGGGGACCAAAACTGGACACAATATTCCAGATGCGGCCTCACCAGGGCAGAGTAGAGGGGGAGGGGAACCTGTCTTGACCTACTAACCACATCCCTTCTAATACACCCCAAAATAGCATTGGCCTTCTTGGCCACAAGGGCACATTGATGGCTCTTGGTCATCATGTTGTCTACCAGGACCCCCAGGTCCTTTTCCCCTTCACTGCTCCCAACCTATACTGGTACGTAGGGTTGTTCCTTCCCAGATGCAAGACTCTACACTTGCCCTTACTGTATTTCATTAAATTTCTCCCTGCCCAACTCTCCAGCCTGTTCAAGGTCTCACAGAATGGCAGCACAACCTTCCAGTGTGTCAGCTATTCCACCCAGTTTTGTATCATCAGCAAACTTGCTGATAGTGCACTCTGTGCCCTCATCCAGGTTGTTGATGAATATATCAAATGGTACTGGTCCCAGTACTGATTCCTGAGGGAGTCCACTAGATACAGGCCTCCAACTAGACTCCATCCTATTGACCACAACTCTCTGACTTCTTTCCTTCAACCAGTTCACAACCATTGTAATGGTGGGTTAAGAAAAATCCCTCCCACACTGACAATAACCAGGCTAACTCAGTTTGGAAGCGAATGAGGCTGTAATTACAAGCAAAACTACAATCTATAATGAAATGCAATGAATATGTACAAATATACACTATTCACAACATTTACAAATATGTACAATTAACAGAAAAATACAACAAAGCCCCCTGGCCACAGAGGGGCTCTGCCTCTTCCCCCTGCCTTCCCCAGACCCCCCTGGCAGAAGGAATAAAGCCAAAAGCAGAGAGGTTGTTAAACTTAGCTTTTCAAGGTCAGTATGCGGGTGTGTGTTATCTTCAAAAAGAAAAAGGCCAGAAGAGAAACACAGACTGCCCAGCAGAGAAACACCAGACAGACTGAGACTGCCTGTATTTTGAGTATTGACTCTTAAACATTTCTATTTCTCCAATGGAAGTGTTTAGAATAATCATTATTTTGCTTTCTTACACCCAATTGTGATTTATTTACATTCTTTCACCTTTCTGCTCAAACTTTGTGAAGAAAAATTAAAGGCATAGCCTTAAAACCACAACAATCCACCTCACTACCTGATCATCCAGACCACACATCCTCAGTTTAACTGCAAGGATGCTGTGGGAGACGGCGTCAAATGCTTTACTGAAATCAAGATAAACCACATCTACTACTCTACCATCATCTATCCACCTGGTTATGTCCTCATAAAAGGCTATCAGGTAGGTTAAGCATGACTTCCCCTTGGAAAATCATGCTGAGTGTTCCTAATGACCCTCTTATCCTTGATATGCCTTGAGATAGTGCCGAGGATAAGTTCCATCACCTTTCCAGGGATGGAGGTGAGGCTGACCAGTGTATGGTTACCTGGGTCCTCCTTCTTGCGCTTTATGAAGACTGGAGTGATATTTTCTTTCCTCCAATTCTCAGGCACCTCTCCTGTTCCCCACGACTTACCAAAGATAATGGAGAGTGGCCTAGCAATGACTTCCACCAGCTCCCTCACACCTGCGGGTTCATCCCACCAGGATCCATGGATGTCCAGATTGCTTACTTGATCTCTAATCCAGTCCTCATCAACCAAGGCAAACTCCCCCTTTATTCTGACTTCCTCTGGGGCCTCAGGGGTCTAGGGCTCCAGAGGACAGTTGCCACCAGTATAGACAGAGACAAAGGCGGCATTCAGTAACTCCGTCTTCTTTTTAACCTGTCACCAGGGCACTCACCTCATTCAGCAGTGGGCCTACATTGCCTCTAGCATTAGTTTTGCCTGCAATGTATTTGAAGAAGTCCTTTCTGCTGTCCTTTACCTGGCTTGCAAGGTTTAATCCTAAGAAGAATCAAGAATCAAGAAGGTTGGAAGAGACCTCAAGGATCATCGAGTCCAACCTGTCACCCTACACCAAGTGCCACGTCCAATCCCCTCTTGAACACCTCCAGGGATGGTGACTTCACCACCTCCCTGGGCAGCACATTCCAATGGCCAACCACTCTCTCTGTGAAGAACTTTCTCCTCACCTCCAGCCTAAACCTCCCCTGGCGCAGCTTGAGACTGTGTCCTCTTGTTCTGGTGCTGGTTGCCTGGGAGAAGAGACCAAACCCCTCCTGGCTACAACCTCCCTTCAGGTAGTTGTAGACAGCAATGAGGTCTCCCCTGAGCCTTCTCTTCTCCAGGCTAAACAGTCCCAGCTCCCTCAGCCTCTCCTCATAGGGCTTGTGCTCAAGGCCTCTCACCAGCCTTGTTGCCCTTCTCTGGACATGCTCCAGCAATTCAACATCTTTCCTAAACTGAGGGGCCCAGAACTGGACACAGTACTCAAGGTGTGGCCTAACCAGTGCTGTGTACAGGGGTACAATGACCTCCCTGCTCCTGCTGGCCAAACTATGCCTGATGCAGGCCAGGATGCCATTGGCTCTCTTGGCCACCTGGGCACACTGCTGGCTCATGTTCAGGTGTCTGTCAACCAGCACCCCCAGGTCCCTTTCCACCTGGCTGCTCTCCAGCCACTCTGACCCCAGCCTGTAGCTCTGCATGGGGTTGTTGTGGCCAAAGTGCAGCACCCGGCACTTGGACTTGTTGAATGCCATCATGTTGGACTCTGCCCATCTGTCCAGCCTGTCAAGGTCCCTCTGCAGAGCCCTTCTACCTTCTAACAGATCAACACCTGCTCCCAGCTTGGTGTCATCTGCAAATTTACTGATGATGGACTCAATCCCCTCATCCAGATCATCAATAAAGATATTGAACAGGATGGGGCCCAGCACTGATCCCTGGGGGACACCACTAGTGACAGGCTGCCAGCTGGATGTGGCACCATTCACCACCACTCTCTGGGCTCTGCCCTCCAGCCAGTTCCTAACCCAGCGCAGAGTGCTGCTGTCCATAGGATCTTTTTTTCCCTGCAAGATAAACCTTTCTCATGTATTACCATCAGGCCTAGTATCTCATAAAACCAGCCATGATCAAAGAACCTAAAGCCCTGCCTGCAGCACCAATCTCAGAGACAGCTATTTACAGACTGGATCCTTCTATTCCATCCCATGTCGTCACCTGCAACTGGAAGGAGCAAAGAAAAAATAACTTGCACCCCAGACCCTTTCACCAATCATCCCAAGGCCTTGAAGTCTCTCTTTGTTCCCCTCAGATAAGAGGATGCAGCTTCCTCCCCACCTGTCTGGAAGATCAGTAGTGGGATGTAGTCTGATGACCACACCAGGTTGGGGAGTTGTCCTAGTGATATCCCTGATTCAGGCTTCAGGAAGACTACAGACTTCCCTATGATAAGGGTCAACCTGGCATATTGGGCCCTCTGTTCCTTTCAGGAGTGAGTCTCCAACAACTACAATTCTTTTCTTCTTCCTTGTAGAAGAGGTTGTTATAGACTCATAGAATCATAGAATGGTCTGGGTTGGAAGGGACCTCCTAAGGTCATCTAGTCCAATCCCCTCTGCTGTAAACAGGGGCATCCTCAACTAGATCAGGCTATCCAAAGCCCTGTCAAGCCCCACTGAATATCTCCAGGGATGAAGCCCCAACCACCTCCCTGGGCAAACCATTCTGGTGTTCCACCACCTTCAAAGTAAAGAACTTGTTCCTAATATCCAATCTAAATGTGCTCTTCTCTAGTTTGAAGCCATCGCCCCTCATCCTGTCACTGAAGACTTTTGTAAACAGCCTCTCTCCATCCTTCTTTTTGTCCCCCTTCAGGTACTGGAAGGCTGCTATTAGGTCTCCCTGGAGCCTTCTCTTTTCCAGGCTGAACAAGCCCAGCTCCCTCAGCCTATCTTCATAGCAGAGGTGCTCCAATCCACTGATCATTTTCGTGACCCTCCTCTGGACCCACTCCATCAGGTTCATGTCCTTCCTATACTGAGGGCTACAGACCTGGATGCAGTACTCCAGAGCAAAGTGGCAGAATCACCTCTCTGGATCTATCTGCTGGCGACACATCTTTTGATGTAGCCCAGGATGTGATTGGCCTTCTGGGCTGCAAGCACACACTGTCTGCTCCTGTCCAGCTTCTCATCCATCAGCACCCCAAGTCCATTTCCACAGGGCTGTTTCTATCACCTCATCCCCTAATCTGTACTGATAGCGACGATTGTTCCAGCCCAGGTGCAGAACCCTGCACTTGCTCTTGTTGAACCTCATGAGGTTCTCCTGGGCCCACCTCTCCAGCTTGTCCAGGTCCCTCTGTATGACATCCTGTCCCTCTGGTGTATTGACAATACTACTCAGCTTGTTGTCATCTGCAAACTTACTGATGGTGCACTCGATCCTACTGTCTATATCATAGATAAAAATATTAAACAATACAGGTCCCAAGATGGACACCTGAGAGACACCACTTGTCACTGCTCTCCATGTGGACTTCAAGCCACTGAGCACCACCCTCTGGATGCGACCATCCAGCCAATTCCTTATCCACTTGGGGTAGTTTTAGGCTGTGCCTAGAAAATTTTCCACAGATCTTGAACAGAAAGTGATAGAATATAAATAACTTACTGTTGGATATAAAAGTGAAAATAATGATGAGGTCTAAATAATCCCATTGGTCTGATTACCAACAATGCTAGTTCAACAGTTTGAATACCAGGATGTGGTGCGGGACAGTGTTGAAGGCTTGGCTCAGGTCCAGGTAAATGACATCAGTTGCTCTCCCCTCATCTATTAATGTTGTGACCTTGTCATAGAAGGCCACCAGGTTTGTCAGGCAGGATTTGCCCTTGGTAAACCCATGCTGACTGTGCCCAGTCACCTCTTCACTATTCTTCTGTCTCAGTAGTGCCTCCAGGAGAATCTGCTCCATGATCTTACCAGGCACAGAGGTGAGACTGACTGGCCTGTAGTTCCCTGGTTCTTTCTTCTTACCCTTTTTGAAAATGGGAGTAATGTTTCCCCTTTTCCAGTCAGTGGGGACTTCCCCAGACTGCCAGGACTTTTGGAATATAGTAGAGAAGGGGTTTAGCAACCTCATCTGCCAGTTCTCTCAGTACCCGTGGGTGTATCACGTGGGGTCCCATGGACTTGAACACTTTCAGGTTCTTCAGGTGATCACGAACCTGATCTTCACTTATGATGGGCAGTTCTTCCTTCTGGTTCTTGCCATGAGCTTCCATGATTATTCCAGGAGTGTGGCTGGAGGCCCTTGCAGTGAAGACTGAGGTAAAGAAGTCATTGAGAACCTCAGCCTTTTCCAGGTCACTTGTGACCATTTCACCTGTTTCCTTTCTGAGGGGGCCCACACCTTCCCTAGTCTTCTTTTTACCATTAATATACCTGTAGAAATTCTTAGTGTTCCCTTTGACCTCCCTAGCTAGATTCAATTCAAACTGTGCTTTGGCTTTCCTAACAAGGTCTCTTGCTGCTTGGGCAGCTTCCTTATATACCCCCCATTCTAGCTGTCCTTTCCTCCACTCCTTGTAGAGTTTCCTTTTAAGTGATAGCATGTCCAGTAGCTCCTTGCTCATCCAGGCAGGCCTCCTAGCATTCTTCCCTGCTTTTCTCTTTGTTGGTATACATTGCTCCTGGACACAGAGGAGGTGGTCCTTGAATACTGACCAACTGTCCTGGGCCCCTCTTCCCTCTAGGGCTTTGTCCCACCACACTTTGGCCAGCAGATCCCTGAAGCGATCAAAGTCTGCACGCCTAAAGTCTAGGGTTGTAAGCTTAGAATATGTCCTCCTGGTTGCCCTGAGGATCTTAAATTCAACTGCTTCATGGTCACTGCAGCCAAGGCTGTCTCTGAGCCTCACATTGGTTACCAGCCCTTCCCTGTTGGTGAGAACAAGGTCCAGCATAGCACCTTTTCTCATTAGTTCCTCTACCATTTGGAGGAGGAAGTTGTCATCTATGCAATCCAGGAACATCCTGGATTGCTGGAGACTAGCTGTGTTGTCCCTCCAGCAGATGTCAGGGTGGTTGAAATCACCCATGAGGACCAGGGCTTGTGAACATGAAGCCACTTCTGTTTGCCTGTGGAGGGCCTCATCTGCTTGGTTCTGCTGGTCAGGTGGCCTGTAGCAGACCCCTACAGTAATATCTCCTTCCCCTGTCTTGCCTTTAATTTTAACCCATACACTCTCAACCAGCTCATCATCCTTCCCCAGGTGGAGCTCCACTGATTCCAGCTGGTCACTGACATAGAGGGCAACACCTCCTCCTCTCCTTCCCTGCCTATCCTTCCTAAAGAGCTTGTACCCATCTATCCCTACATTCCAGTCATGGGTATCATCCCACCAAGTTTCAGTAATAGCCACTATGTCATGACATCCCAGCAGCACAGTGGCCCTTAATTCATCCTGTTTGTTGCCCAAGCTGCGTGCATTTGCATAGAGACACTTCAGCTGGGCTGGCCCTGTCGTCCTCTTGTGCCAATTCCCCTTGATTTCCACAGAGTGTCCTGGTGCATCATTCGTGGCTTGCCTCAGGGCAGCAAGTTGAGAGCCCTCACTAGCTCTCCATCCCTCTGCCTCTGGTGAGCTGCCCCTCTGTTTGTCACTGGCCAGCAGAAGACTATGAACCCTTTTCCCCCTTCAAATCTAGTTTAAAGCCCTATCAATGAGCCCTGCCAATTCCTGCCCCAGGATCCTTTTCCCCCTCTGGGACAAGTGCATCCCATTAGTTGTTTGCAGCTCTTGTGCCTTGTAAACTGAGCTGTGATTGTAGAACCCAAAGCCCTGTCAATGACACCAGCCCCAGAGCCATGAATTAACCTCTTGGCTCTTCCTATATATTCCCTTGTCCATCACTGACATTAGAGGGATAGAGGAGAACACAACTTGAGCTCCCGATCCCTTTAGCAGTTGCCCTAAGGTTCTGAAGTCTCTTTTAATTGATTATGAGCCTCTCATTGTTACATCATCGCTACCCACCTGAAAGACCAAAAGTGGGTAGTAGTCTGAAGGACTCACAAGGTTGGGAACTTTACCTACAATGTCCCTTACCTGGGCACCAGGGAGGCAGCAGACCTCTCTATGAAATGGGTTTGGTCTGCATATTGGGCCCTCTGCTCCCTTCAGTAGGGAGTCTCCTATAACGATGACCCTACGAGGTTTCTTTACAGGATTAGTTTTGATGGCTGGACTGTGGCAACCTGTCATTGGTGCAGCTTCTGACCTTCTTGAGTCCTCATCCTTACCTACAACCTGTTCCTCCTGCATAGCCTCATACCTATTCTGTAAGTGCACTGTAGGCAGTGTGCTGCTTAAAGTAGCACGCTTGCTCCGTTTGCATTTCTTCTGTCTGTCAGACGGAAGAATAACGCATCCCCTCATGTAGGGCTGTTAATTTCTTGTCTTAAGAAGTTGTCATCTAGGCATTCACGTGCTTGCAGCTAAGACAGGTGTTGCCTCCGCCACCCTCCATTGTTATATGTGTTGCAGGCCTATCTGACCACGGACAATTGACCATGCTCAGCAATAAAATCTAAGAGAAAGGGAGATATTCGTTATTAAGTCATTTGTCTTTCAAAGCAACTGCTATCCATACTGAAGACCTACTGCCCAGGAAGCTATGGTCTGCTGATGTGAAGTAGAGAATAAATCCTTTTGTTTTCCTTTGCTTTCACATGTAGTTTTTGCTTTTCTTTATTAAGATGCCTTTATCTCAACCCATGAGTTTTTCATGTTATTTTTCCCCCTGTCCCACTGGTGAGGAGGAGTGAGCAGGAGTCTTGGTGGATACCTGGCAGGTAGCCAAGGTCAACACATCACAAATACTGTAAAATATAGCCCTCATACTTGCATCATTTTGGTAATCATCTAGACTGTTACATCATGCTCTAAGAATCTACCTAACCATAATCAAGGAACTTGCCAATCCTCTTGACCTAGATAAGGAAGCAATCTATATCCTTCCACCAGCCGGATACATCTAAAAGGTAGCATAATGTCCTTAATCTGGACAGAGGGAAGGAAACTACAAAAACACTTTAAAAGAAGCTACTGAAGTATTTCAGTCATGAACTATCCTTTGAAATGTTATTTTACTAACCAAAGATTAGGCCCAAATAAAGAATTTTCTATCTTAAATGAATAGATTTGTGCACAAAGTCACAACTGCAATTAGAAAGTCCTTCTGTCTGTGAAATGAAATACATCTTTTTTTCTCCTGCCATGCAGAAATCTTTCTAGTCAGAGGAAAGAGCAAGAATTTTGAAATTGAATTAGGTTCTGCAAGAGCATTCAGTTTTAGAAGTAATTCTACTTTGATCAAGGCTTCCCTACAAATCACTTCTCCAAGAAGAAAAGAGAAAGAAATTGACATTGAGGCAAATATAACAGGCCAGTAACACAACACATGCAAACCAAACCCAACAGCAACAGATTATAAATATTGTGCCAGGCTTTGGGACAGTTCTGAAGACGTTGGAAAAGTACTTGTAACAAATCTTGGGCAGGGGAGCATCTGCACTGCAGACAACAGAGAGGAGGCAAAGGGCTGAAGTTACAAAAAAGTATGGTGGGAAACAAAATACTTTGAAAGCCAAATAAACCCACACTGGGTGGCTCAGAATCCAGGTTTGTTTTTTGGGGGGAGGGTTTTTTTGTTTGGGTTTTTATGGGGGTTTTTTGGGGGGTTGGGTTTTTTTTTTTGGAAAGGTGTTAAGTCTTGCCATCTTGCTAGTAGTTTGCTGGAATAGAGAAATAGAAACAAAACAGATGAAGAATCATAGAATGGTTTGGATTGGAAGGGACCTCCAAAGGTCATCTAGTCTGACCTCCCCGCAG
Organism: Indicator indicator; assembly: GCF_027791375.1. Taxonomy (NCBI): domain Eukaryota; kingdom Metazoa; phylum Chordata; class Aves; order Piciformes; family Indicatoridae; genus Indicator; species Indicator indicator. The sequence goes on along the minus strand of NC_072052.1, from coordinate 312,185 downwards.
TCAGCAGGGACACCCCCAACTAGACCAGGCTGCCCAGGGCCTCACTGAGTTTTACTTTGAATATCTCCAGGGAAGGGGCCTCAACCACCTCCCTGGGCAACCTGTTCCAGTGTTCCACCACCCTCATAGTGAAGAACTTCTTCCTGATATCCAATCTAAATCTGCCCTTCTCTAGTTTGAAGCCATTGCCCCTTGTCCTGTCACTGCAGGCTCTTGTAAACAGTATCTCCCCATCCTTCCTGTAGGTCCCCTTCAGGTACTGGAAGGCCACTATTAGGTCTCCCTGGAGTCTTCTCATCTCCAAACTGAACTACCTCATCTCCATCAGCCTGTCCTGATAGGAGAGGGGTTCCAGCTCTCTGATAATTTTCATGGCCCTCCTCTGGACTCGCTCCCTCAGGTCCACGTCCTTCTTGTGTTGAAGGCTACAGAGCTGGACACAGTACTCCAGGTGAGGTCTTACTAGAGCAAAGTGGCAGAAACATCTCTCTCGATCTACTGGCCATGCTTCTTTTTATGCAGCCTAGAATGTGATTTGCCTTCTGGGCTGCAAGTGCACACTGTTGGCTCATGTCCAGCTCCTCATCCACCAGAACTCCCAAGTCCTTTTCTGCAGGGATGCTTTTTATCACCTCATCCCCCAGCCTGTATTGATAATGAGGATTGTTCCGGCCCAGATGCAGGACCCTGCACCTGGTCTTGTTTAACCTCATGAGGTTCACCTGGGCCCACCTCTCCAGCTTGTCCAGAATCACATCATCAGTAAGGTTGGAAAAGACCTCAAGGATCATCAAAGTCCAACCTGTCACCCAAGACCTCATGACCACTAAACCATGTCACCAAGTGCCACGTCCAATCCCTTCTTGAACACCTCCAGGGATGGTGACTCCATCACCTCCCTGGGCAGCACATTCCAACGTCTAACAACTCTCTCCATGAAGAACTTTCTCCTCACCTCAAGCCTAAACCTCCCCTGGTGCAGCTTGAGACTGTGTCCTCTTGTTCTGGTGCTGCTTGCCTGGGAGAAGAGACCAACCCCCTCCTGGCTACAACCTCCCTTCAGGTAGTTGTAGACAGCAATGAGGTCATCCCTGAGCCTCCTCTTCTCCAGGTCCTTCTGGAAGACATCCCATCCCTCTAGCATATTGACAGCACCACTCAGCTTGGTGTCATCTGCAAACTTGCTGATGGTGCACTCAATCCCACTGTCTATATCATTGTGTACATACCAGGAGGAAAATAAACTTTTGGGAATGCAGATGACAGAAAGGAGGGGGATAAACAGGATGACACAGGACTAAGGCAAATTTTGTTCTACAGATTGTCAAGTTGGTTTTTTATTTATTTTTAATTGGGGAAAGTACTACATTTCTTCCTTCTCACTGGAAGAGACCATAAAAAAAATAAAACGAAAAAGCATAAAAGAAATTCTATGCAGTTGGTCTTAAAATAGATTAATGAAATTAGCTTAGTGGAATGTAACATTTTATGGAGTAGATTAATTCTGTCAGTGTCTCTTTCTTTTTTTTTTTTTTGTAAATATGGTAACAATATAACATAATAGGTATACTGGAATAGAGATAGAAAAGCCATCAGACACATAGGACTGGATTACTATGCATTTTACCACTAAAAAACATGCAAAAAATGTAAGAACAATGCAGAGTCAGTAACAGAAAACCAAAACATACCAATACAGCTGTATGATTATCACAGAATATACTTAATTCTCTTGTGACAGTGCAATATATATGCATCTTTTACAGAAAAAATACTTACATATATCTGGATCTTTACTTTTCTTTGTTTTGTTGCTAAGACTTATCTCAAATCTATTAATATCAGATGAAAGATCACTAGGGAAAAAGACAAAAAGCCTCAATTAGTATTATACTTGGCCAACATTTAAACTTATTCTGAAGTTATTTTAATCCTGAATTCTCATAATCAACCAATGACAATTATATTAACAGAGATACTTAAGATGCATACATAAAATTCTATCCATGCATTTCTGGCTGAATGTTGGCTGCTATATAACCATGCATACAGTATTTTTAAAAAACATATGCAAAACAGTATAGTGTAAAGAATCTTAAATGCAATGCAACTTTCAAGTGAAATTCAGTAAGATTAAGACTTACTCAAAGACAAATTCTTCTGACCATACAGGGTTCTGCCCTTCCTTGATATGTGTTTTTGCTACCTGGACACTGTTCAGGTAGATGTTACAATATGGATTAGTAAAATGTTTTACTGGGAGTGTGTGAGCTTCTTCTACATGCAAAATAAGACTGCTGACCTAAAGAAAATACACAAAAAAGAAAGAATGGAATTCCTTCCCATGTGAAGGCTTAATGTTAAGGTATAAATATTAAATAAAAAATATAATTTCCTAACAGAAAGCATAAGGAACAGGAATAATAGCAAAAGATTTTGAGGCACCAGTGACAAATTAAGAGCAACTCAACTTGAAAGTACACCTCCAGCACCGTAATTTTAATTCATCTTACTATTTTACTTTTAAGACCATTATTACATTAAGATTTGCAAGTACTAACTTCTCTATGCAGAGAAAATTCTTCTGAAGTCAAAGACTTGTATCAAGTAAGAGTCACAGACAACTCCAAACACAATGACAAATGTGGTGCTTTCCCAACAGATTAGGCTCAACATGAGTCAGCCTTTCTCCATGGTGGTCCACATGCCTGAGTGACACATAATATCTTCCTTGAAGGGGAACCTATCCTTCACACCTGACAGAAGTTGCCTCCACAGGCTGAGGGCTTGCATCTCTTTTCCAATCCCCTTGTTAATGCCCCCTTCCTGTGATGGTTTTAAGACTGTCTTTTAAATTTTTCTTCACAAAGTCCAAGCAGAGAAAGTGAAAGAATATAAATAAATCACTATTGGGTGTAAGAAAGCAAAATGATGATTATTCTAAACACTTCCATTGGAGAGAAAGAAACGTTTAAGAATCACTACTCAAAACAAAGTCACTCAGTCTCAGCTTGCTCGGCTTCTTTCTTCTTCTCCTTCTGCCTTCGGAAGATTACACACCCTCATACTGACCTTGACAAGCTAACAGCCTCTCTGCTTCTTGACTCTCTGCCTTCTGCCAGTGGGGTCTGGGGGGAGGCCCCTTCTGGGGGCCCAAGGGGCTTGGTTGTGTTTTTCTGTTGATTGTACATATTTATAAATGTTGTGAATAGTGTATATTTGTACATATTCATTGCATTTCATAATAGATTGTAGTTTTGCCTGTAAAATACAGCTTTCATTTGCTTCCAGACTGAGCTAGCCTGGTTATTGTCAGTGTGGGAGGGGGATTTCAGCTCTCACACTGTTACACTTCCCTAGACAGGGATCTCAACTGCTTGGCTTCCCTTCCCACTAATTCCAAACAATTGGCCCCATTGTCCCAGTAGCAGAGCAGCCAGGTGACAATGGACTTGCCTGAATGGCAGCTGAAGTCCTTTCACATGTCCTGCAGCTTGACCAGGGATAAAGACCCAGTGATTACCTCTGGCTCTTCCCCTTGTTCCCATGATGACCCTGAATCATCCTCATCCTTTTCAAAAGGAACTGCTTTTCTTGTATATTTCCTTTTCTGTACAGGGGTGACTGATACAGGTACAAACTGGTTCTCTGGTGCAGCTGCCATCCCTGCTGTTGAGGTCTGAGTAGCTGCAGTGCCTGCTGGTCTGTCTGTAGGCCCAGAGACCTCTTGCCCCTGAGAGCACTGAACAGTGATGAGAAGGGCTTGATAGGCATGGGCCAGGCCCCAACACATCACAGTGATTTCTGTCTCTCAGCAATTGCCAGGCTGACAACATACTTTTTACTAGTTTGTCATTATTCTGCACTTGTTTGGGAGTGAAATTCCAAAACACTGGAGGTTACCCCTGTCCTAGGCACTTGCCCAGAGAGGTTGTGGAGTCTCCTTCTCTGGAGACTTTCAAAACCCCCCTGGATGCATTCCTTTGTGAACTACCCTAAGTGACCCTGCTTTGGCAGGGAGGTTGGACTCAATGATCTCTGGAGGTCCCTTCCAACATCTAATGTACTGTGATACTGCCCATACTCTCCCATTCACCCTGCCACTCATAATGATCTAGCCTTGGGGCAGATCTCCAAGTGGTATTCTTGGGAAAGATTTGTGCTACTCTGGACAAGACCTGGAATACATTTAGGAGACACAAAAACAGAAGCAGGCTGGTTTGGGTGTCCCAAGGGACTTAAGTGCTGGTTGACAGCAGGTTCAATGGGAGTCAGCAGTGTGTCCTGGTAGCCAAGAGGGCAAACCACATCCTGGGGTGTATCAAACACAGCATAACTAATTGGTCAAAAGAGGTGATTATCTTGCTATATTTAGCATTGATGCGGCCTCACTTTGAGTATTGTGTGCAATTCTGGGCCCCACAATTTAATAAGGATGTGAAGGTACTTGAATGTGTCCAGAGGAGGGCAACACAACTGGTGAAAGGGCTGAAAGGCGTGTCCTATTAGGAGTGGATGAAGACTGGGTTTGTCTAGTTTAGAAAAAAGGTTGCTGAGGGGTGACCTCATTGCTCTGTACAGATTCCTGAGGAGGGGAAGTGGAAAGAGAGGTGCTGACTTCTTTTCTCTGGGATCCAGTGACAGGACACATAGGAATGATTCAAAGCTGTGTCAGGAGTGGTTCAGACTTGACATTAGGAAACATTTCTTTAATGAGAGGGTGGTCCAACACTGGAACAGGATTCCTAGAGAGATGATAGATGCCTCAAGCTTGTCAGCGTTTAGGAGGCATTTGGACAATGCCCTTAATAACGTGCTTTAACTTTTGGTCAGCCCTGAAGTAGTTATGCAGTTGGACTAGATGACTGTTGTAGGTCTCTTCCAACTGAAATAGTCTAGTCTATTCTTAACAGTAGATTACATAAAATTCCTTTCTTTAACACACTACACTATTTTCTCCCTATTAAAAGTAAAATATTAGTCTGTCCTATAGATTCTCAAAATAATAGCACTTGGAAACTCAATTTCCAGAAAATGAGAAGTGAAATCTCTGAAATAATTTACATCGAGTGCATTTTAAAAAGTATGCAATTCATAGCTTAATATCAACTGAGGTCAATTTATACCAATACAGGAAACATCGTACTTTATCAGGTCAAATCTCATTAAGTTCAAATATTCAGTTCCAGAAGTTTAAAAGGACAGTTCAAGAAACCCTGAAAGCATTATAATTTCTGTAAGAGAGTCATGGAAGTATGATCTTCACACACTTTATCTACTTTGATCATTCATGATTTTAATACTTTTCCCATCTCTAAATAGTCTAGTACTTCACACACTTACATACTTGGAAATTCTTTTACTCATTCCAGTCTATAATGAAAATAATTTTCTCATTTCCTTTATGCATTTTGATAGAGGATGATCAAAACTATATATACCATAAATACAATTAAATAGCATCTATTTACTATTCCATTCCTTCATGCAGCCTAGCTTTTTTTTTTTGCTTTTGGAAGTACAGAATTAGCTCAGATGATCACTCTATATATGCATTGCTTTTATGGCTCCAAATTTCTTTTGCCAGTTCATGTATCAATTTATCTAACTTAGTTCAGTTCTTCAGAAGTATTCAATCATCTTTAATGTTGATTACAGAATAATTCTGTTTCCTAAAAAAAAATAATTTATTCATTTTTCAATTGACTGAGAAAACAGCTACTTCCAACATTCATAGCATTCAAAGATACCAGGGATTCTCGATTCCTGTTATTTTCCAATCCTCACTGATGTAGCCATTTATGACTATCTGTCCTTTATGTCTGAAAGAAATTCAGGCCACAACAGTACTCTCAAAAGACCAAAAGAAGTTATGTCATAATTACAGTCCAGTATATATTTGTCACTGAAAAAGAATATTAGTTATGCTAGCATTTTGGTTGCATGTGACATAAGTCTGTCAAATCTGGTGACTTGTAAGAGTTAAGAAAATAGAAATGCTGAATTCTTGACACTCAAATGCGGTTCAGAAATTAATACCTAGCAAAGCATCTGTCAATTGCCTAAAACCATTTTATTCTTTGTGTATAGATATTAAAGTGGAAGTGATTCCATTTGGTTTTAAAAAGATACTGCATAAGTGCAAGAAAAAGAAAGTATATGGAGGATTTACTATTGTTGAAAGGAAAGGTCTGAAATGCATCATCATTTTGCAAAAAGGAGACAATTTCTCACCCTCCTCCCCCCCCCACTATTCATATAGCTTCACCTGACGTAGACGTTTATTTGATGTCCCTGGACTGTTTTTTCTTAAACTGCAAAACATCTGCAGAGCCTTCATCCACTCCTAAGAGAGAAAGGCATAAAACAGCATAACAAAAAGATTCAGCTTCTTGCAGTAGAACAGATATGTCTAAAAAAATAAAAATACATTGAAATATCTGAAGCTGTTTCTTCAGGTTAAAAAGAACCAACTTATATGCAGTTCAAAGTATGAAAATTTGAATAGTAAAGCAAAATTCATTACTTTCTCAATAAAACTAAATAAACATATGAAAGTTCCTCTTTTAGAAATATCAAGTATTACTAATAGATATACAGTTTGACCTTTATCTATTTTCAAGATTAGTCATACTGAATTAATTTTTAAATAGTATATGAAATGAAGCAAGACTTGGATGCTTCTGAGAAAATAACGCTCATCAAGTCAAACTGTTCTGATCATTCTCTCCTATATTTTTATATTGCAGTCATATTTTCCTCCATACACTTCAAACAAAAGTCAAATCAGCATTAACAGAAAAACACTGAAAAGTATAACCTACACCCCTATTCTCTGCTCACAAATACATAACGAGAAGTAGATACTTTGGAAGGTGGAGGAAATGCTATAGCCTCATTCTCATGTTGGCATACCCCACCCCCTCAAATTTTGTAAGCTCTTATGAAGCATAAAATTTAGACTTTGACTAGCATTCATAAGGGTGTACCCTCAAAGATCTCTCAAACTACAATTTAATAATACCATTAAAAAGAAAAACATTTTCAGTCTTATCTTTTACATTACCTTCCATCTTTTAAAAATACAGGTACATACTATATTGCAGCAATTCTCAGGTAAACCACTTCGGGAGTAAAGTTTTAGATTTCAAAACTTTCCATAAGAGGAAGAACTGAAAACTATGCATCACATTTTTATTAGCTTGCTTTCTTATTCAAATAAGGAAACCCAAATAAATAATCATAGAATCTACTAAATATTCTAATCTAAATATTTCCTAGATAAAGTCATCTTTATTCCCCCAACTAACAGGAAAATCTGTCCCCTTAAATGTCAAAGTTTACAGCAAGTATGAACAACGTGCCACAGTATCTATAATGACACTAGCTTCCTAGGAGCTAAGATCTGAGACATTGCCGAGAGGGTGCCATAACTCATTAAAAGCACCAATTGCTACCCACTGTTACTCTTTCATGTGGGCATGAATGACACTCTGAACCAGAACCTGGGGAGAACCAAAGAAGAATATAAGGCCCTGGGACTGCAAGTGAAAAACACTGGTGCCCAATTTCTTTTCCTTCATGTTACCAGTTAGAGGAAAGGGGGCAGTCAGAGATAGACAAAAAAGTTAATATCAACTCCTGGCTATGTGGCTGGTGCCATCACGTGGGGTTTGTTTTTTATAATGGGACATTCTTTGATGACTATAATCTGTTATGGAGAGATGGAATACACCTCTCTCAAAGAGGCAAGGGAATCTTCGGCAAGAGGCTGGCCAACTTGGTGAAGTGGGCTTTAAACTGAAGGACTAGGGGAGCGGAGTTCTAGATGACAATGCTCATGCCATCCAACCAATGAATAAGCCAGGCCAACCAGAGCAGTGACGAATATCCCTTAGCTACCTTCAAAGAGGAGAGCCAGAAAGCCAATTACATCAAATGTGTGTATGACTCTTGCACCCCTCCAGGGAAATCTTACTCAACTACCCTGCTGAGATGCCTATATACCAATGCATGCACCACAGGAAATAAACAGGAAGAACAAGAGGTGTGGATGTTGTTGCAGGGCCATGATCTCATTGCAGTTATGGAGACATGGTGACAGGAATGCTATCATGGATGGACACATACTTTTAAAGACAGGCCAGCTGTGATGGTTTGAAACTGTCTTTTTAATTTTTCTTTGCAAAGTTCAAGCAGAGAAAGTGAAAGAGTGTAAATAAGTCACTATTGGATGTAAGAAAGCAAAATAATGATTGTTCTAAACACTTCCATTGGATAGATAGAAATGTTTAAGAACTATTACTCAAAACAAAGTGGGGCACTCGGCACTCTGCAGTCTGCAGTGGGGGCAGTTGCTGGGCTGTTTGGCTGCTGTTTCTTCTTCTCTTCCGGCTGAAGATAACACGTACTGACCTTGGTGAGCTAAGTTAACAACTTCTTCTGCTTTAGCTAACACTGCTTTCTGCCAGGGGGATCTGGGGGGGAGGCCCCTGGGAGAGAGGCCCCTTGGGAAAAGTCCCCTTTGGGGGGAAGCAAAGGGATCTTGGTTGTGCTTTTCTGTTGATTGTATATATTTGTAAATGTTGTAAATTTTGTATATTTGTACATATTCATTGCATTTCATCACAGATTGTAGATTCTGCTTGTAAATACAGCTTTCATTCACTTCCAGACTGAGCTAGACTGGTTATTGTCGGTGGGGGGGGAATTTCAGCTCACACTGACACATATTTTATTTTTGGTGCCCAACATGGGGCTTGAACCCACAACCCTGAGATTAAGAGTCTCATGCTCTACCGACTGAGAAAGCTGCCGATAGCCTTGACTCAGAGCCAGCAGCAGTAGCTGCAGAACCTTTGCTGGGAAGTGTGCCAGAATCTGAGATAACAGCTGTGACTACTCAGGCAGACGCCATTAATGAGGCACAGGCAGACTCAGCTGCACAGGCAGGCACCATTACAGAGGCACAGTCTCCTCCTCCTCCCTCTGCTGCCCAGACAGACGCAGCAGCAGCTGCAGGATCTCAAAGCGTACCTCCTGACTCTGCACAGGATCCTTCTGATCCTGCGGATTCTGTACAGAAACCCTCTGCACCTGCCGACCCTGCACAGATTCCCTCTGCACCAGCCGACCCTGCACAGAATCCTTCTGTACCTGCTAACCCTGCACAGACTCCCTCCGCTCCTGCCAGCTCTGCTGTGAATGTGAAAGCTAGCCCAGTGAATTTGGTTGCCACTGTCACCAGAAAGCGCAAAGGAGCTGCAGGAGGAGGTGCAGATGGTGCAGGAGATGGTGCAGATGGAGGTGAGGGTCCTTCTACTCAGGGTCCCACTGTTAAGAAAGATCTTTCTGGTGAGAAAGAGAAGGTTAGCCTTAAAACTCTGGCAGACCTCTTGAGACCACACATGGATGATGGAGATGTAGGTCAGGATGTAGACCTTGGTAAATTAGCAACTGCTGGAAGTGCCTCTGAACACCAGGAAATTGCACAGAGGATTACAGAAGGAGTATGGGGACAGCGACGTCAGGATGATGATGATGATGATGATGATGATGATGAGGATGACATACAGTCAGCTAATGCACCCAGACAAGAAATTAGACATGTGAGGAAGGATTACATCAGAGAAGACACTGAGCCAGTCCTGTCTTGGCTAGCCAGGTGTTTTGATATGGGAGCCCCAGCATTGGTGGTAGGCGAAAAGTCGGCCTCCCAGTTGGGTATGCTCTCAAAGGATACAGGCATAGACAGGCACCTAGGCAAGTGCATTGGTAAAGTTTCTCTGTGGGCACGCCTCTTACTGGCAGTCCTGCTCAGGTACCCCAGCAGAGATGATTTACCATGGAACCCTAAGCCTTGGACCACAATAGATGAGGGAATCAAGCGTCTGAGAGAGTTTGCTGTGAGAGAAGTGATGCATAGAGATCATGAGACTCGGAATCGTGATGAAATTCCTGTTGGAACAGGCCTTGCCAAAAAGCTTATTAAGCTTGTTCCTCCTAATTACGCTACTATTCTGGTAGGCATAATTGTGGCAAGAAATTACGGTGGAGTGCCTCCTACTGTTGGCCATTTCACTGACCAAATGAGGCAACTGGAGGATAGTCTCGCACGTGCTTCTTTGGTTTCAGCCATTGAAACTCTGTCTGGAAAGATTGAGAATCGCATGAAAGAGCTGAAGGAGGAATTTAAAACCTCCATATCCAACTTGATGAAGGGGGATGATGCTGATTCCTCTTCCTCCAGATGGATACAAGTTTCAGCTGTCAGGAACAGACATCCTCCAAGAAGGCCATTCCAGAATAGGACAAACCAAAACAGACAGCAGAGGCAATCACGTGGCAGTATCTGGATAACTCTGCATGATCAGTTTGGTGAGAACATGAAGAGATAGATGGGATGGTCAACTAACTTCTGATCTTTTCAGGAGGTTATGGGAGCTGCAGAGTGGCAGATCCCGAGGTAACAATACCAGAAGAGTAGCTGTCACTTCCTCAGTTTCCCAGAACAACTCTAATACCTCCAACAGTGATTCGAACTCTGGTACCGAACGTTGTGCCAGCTGTACATGTGGATGCAATCCCCACAATTAGGGGTGCCCTGCCTTCCGCCAGGGGGAGGTAAGGGATAATAGAGATAACAGAATCTATTGGGATGTGTACATCCAGTGGCCTGGCATTTCAAAATTTCAGACGTACAGGGCCTTGGTTGACACAGGAGCTCAGTGCACCATAATACGATCAAATTATCAACGGGGAGAATCTATAACTATTCAGGGAGTCACTGGTGGATCTCAAGAGTTGTTTAAGCTAGAGGTTCACATAAGCTTAACTGGGAAGCAGTGGAAGAAACATACTATTGTAACAGGACCTAATGCACCTTGTATTTTGGGAATTGATTTTCTGAGAGAAGGGCGTTTTAAAGACCCTAAGGGTTACAAATGGGCTTTTGGAATAGCAACTGTAGAAATTGATGGAGGAAAATTGAAGTTGTCTATTAGACCTGAGCTTTCAGATGAATCTGCAGTTGTGGGACAACATGAGATAGAGGATGTGAAGTTCCCGATAGCTTCTCAAACTATGCATCACAGACAATACAGAACCAACCGTGACTCTTTGGTGCCCATTCAAAACTTGATTCGACAGTTGAAGAGTCAGAAAGTCATCAGCAAAACTCATTCACCTTTCAACAGTCCAATCTGGCCTGTGAGAAAGCAGAATGGAGAGTGGCGTCTGACAGTTGATTTCCGTGCCTTGAATGAAGTAACTCCACCCATGAGTGCAGCTGTACCAGACATGATGGAACTCCAGTATGAGCTGGAATCCAAGCAGGCCAAATGGTATGCTACCATAGACATTGCTAATGCTTTCTTCTCTATTCCCATAGCAGAGGAATGCAGGCCTGAGTTTGCCTTCACCTAGAGAGGCATTCAATACACATTCAGTCGTTTGCCCCAGGGGTGGATTCACAGTTCAACCATCTGTCATGCAGTGATCCATGATGCTTTGGAGAAAGGTGGAGCTCCAGAAAACATTCAGTTCATCGATGAAATCATCGTCTGGGGTGAGACTGATGAAGAAGTCTTTGAGAAAGGTAACAAAATCATAGACATCCTCTTGTGAGCCGGTTTCACTATCAACCGAGACAAGGTGAAAGGACCTGCCAGAGAAATTGCAGTTTCTGGGAGTGCGGTGGCAAGATGGTCGCCGTCACATTGCAATGGATGTGACAAACAGAGTCTCCACCATGGCAAATCCCATCAACAAGAAAGAAACTCTGCGTTTCTTAGGCATAGTGGGATTTTGGACGCTACACATTCCTGGATACAGTCAGATTGTGAAACCTCTTTATGATGTGACTTGAAAGAGAAACAATTTCCAGTGGGGTCCTGAGCAACAAGCAGCCTTTGACCACATAAAGTGAGAGGTAGTCCAAGCGATGGGTCTGGGACCTGTCCAAACTGGTCCAGACATTAAGAACATTCAGTACACGGCCGTGAGTGAGAATGGTCCAACCTGGTGCTTATAGCAAAGAGCTCCAGGAGAGAAACAAGGACGTCCTCTTGGTTTCTGGGGTCATGGCTACAGAGGCTCAGAAGCTAACTACACTCCAACAGAGAAAGATTTTAGCTGCTTATGAAGGAGTGAAAGCTGCTTCTGAAGTGATCGGAACTGAGTCACAACTTCTTCTAGCTCCTAGATTGCCAGTTCTGAATTGGATGTTCAAAGGCAAAGGTTCTTCACCACATCATGCAACAGATGCTACCTGGTCTAAGTGGATGGCTCTGATAACACAGAGAGCTCGAATGGGAAATCTCGAAAGGCCTGGTTTGGTGGAGGTGATCACAAGCTGGACAGAAGGCACAAGCTGTGTAAAACCTCCACAGGAGAGAGTAACTCCTGCTGAGGAAGCTCCTCCTTACAGTGATCTGTCTGATGATGAAAAGAGATATGCTTTGTTCACAGACGGTTCCTGTCGTCTTGTTGGAAACAAGCGAAGGTGGAAGTCTGCTGCGTGGAGTCCAACACACAGAGTTGCAGAAGCGAAAGACGGAGAAGGAGAGTCCAGTCAATTTGCAGAGGTAAAAGCTGTCCAGCTAGCTCTTAACGTAGCTGAACGTGAGAGATGGCCAAAGCTTTATCTCTACACCGACTCATGCATGGTAGCCAATGACTTGTGGGGTTGGCTGAAAGACTGGAAAAAGAATGGATGGTAGAGAAAAGGAAAGCCTATCTGGGCTGCAGATCTGTGGCAAGACATTGCTGCTCGCATTGAGAGAATCCCAGTGAAAGTGAGACACATCGATGGTCACATTCCTAAGAGCAAAGCTACTGAGGAACAACAACACAACCATCAGGCAGATCTAGCTGCGAGAGTTTCCCAAGTGGACACAAACTCTGATCTTGATCCTGATCTTGACTGGAAACACCGAGGTGAGCTGTTCTTAGCTCGGTGGGCCCATGACTCGTCAGGACATCAAGGCAGAGATGCAGCCTACCGATGGGCTCTTGACAGATCCATTGACATTTCCATGGATGCTATCACACAAGTCATCCATGACTGTGACATTTGTGCTGCTATTAAGCAGGCAAAGCGGATCAAGCCCTTGTGGTACGGTGACCGATGGTCCAAGTACAAGTATGGTGAAGCCTGGCAGATTGACTACATCACTCTACCTCGTTCTCGATCTGGTAAGCAGCATGTGCTGACTATGGTAGAGGCAAGCACTGGATGGTTGGAAACTTATCCAGTTCCTCATGCAACTGCACATAACACCATTCTTGGTCTGGAGAGACAAATCCTGTGGAGACACGGAACTCCAGAGAGGATTGAGTCAGACAAGAGAACTCATTTCAAAACCAATCTTCTGAAGAACTGGGCCAAAGAGCACGGCATCGAGTGGATATTCCACATTCCCTACTATGCACCAGCTGCAGGGAAGATCGAACGCTACAACGGTTTGCTGAAAACCACTCTGAAAGCCATGGGGGGTGGATCTCTGAAAAACTGTGAGAAGCATTTAGCACAAGCAACCTGGTTGGTGAATAGTAGATGTTCAGTGAATCGAGCTGGACCTGCTCAATCAGATTTATTACAAAAGGAGGAAGGTGATAGAGTCCCTGTTATCAGAGAAAAGAATCTGTTAGGCAAAACTGTTTGGGTATTTTCTCCTTCAGGAGAGGCCAAACCTGTCCAAGGAGTGGTTTCTGCTGAAGGTCCTGGTCACACCTATTGGGTGATGCAAGAAAATGGTGAAATTCAGTGTATTCCACAAAGAAATCTAACTTTGGCTGAGAGAGGTTACATTCAGAGTGTTGTGCAGATACGACATCACGCCCAAGAGAAGAATCCATGAGATCTACGGTGCACGAACCCTGAGAGCCCTGAGTCACCTGAGTCACCTGAGAGTCCCTGTTCCTTTCTTTGCTCCATCTGTGAGGAAACAAGCTGTTTGCTGTTTTTTCCTGTGATTTTACCCTTTTGAATCATCTACATCTGAGATAGCCAGAATGGACTATGATCTTTATTCACTCATTGTTGTAAATATTATTTTAGATTAGACGAATAGTAGTAGCAGCCAATGGAATTGTTTAGAAGGGGTGGACTGTGATGGTTTGAAACTGTGTTTTTAATTTTTCTTTGGAATGTTCAATCAGAGAAAGTGAAAGAGTGTAAATAAGTCACTATTGGATGTAAGAAAGCAAAATAATGATTGTTCTAAACACTTCCATTCGATAGAAATGTTTAAGAACTATTACTCAAAACAAAGTGGGGCAGTCTTCAGTCTGCAGTGGGGGCAGTTGCTGGGCTGTTTGGCTGCTGTTTCTTCTTCTCTTCTGGCAGAAGATATACTGACCTTGGTGAGATAAGTTAACAACTTTTTCTGCTTTAGCTAACACTGCTTTCTGCCAGGGGGGTGTGGGGGGGAGGCCCCTGGGAGAGAGGCCCCTTGGGAAAGGTCCCCTTTGGGGGGAAGCAAAGGGATCTTGGTTGTGCTTTTCTGTTGATTATATATTTGTAAATGTTGTAAATTTTGTATATTTGTACATATTCATTGCATTTCATCGTAGATTGTAGATTATGCTTGTAAATACAGCTTTCATTCACTTCCAGACTGAGCTAGCCTGGTTATTGTCGGTGGGGGGGGGAATTTCAGCTCGCACTGACACACCAGCAATGAGATGTGGTGGAGGTGCTCTTTATGTGAGAGAGCAAGTGGAATGTATTGAACTCTGCCTAGGCGGGGAAGAAGGGAGTTGAAAATGTGGGGTTAAGAATTAAGGGGCAGGCAAATATGTCTGATATTGTAGTGGGTGTTTACTGTAGGCCACCTGATCAGGAGGAGGAAATCAATGAGGCCTTCTACAGAAAAATGAAGGTAGCCTCGTGATCACATGCCCTGATTCTCATGGGGGACTTCAACCATCCTGATATTTGCTGCTGAACCTTGTTGCTAATGAACAAAGAAGGTCTGGTTTGGGATGTGAAGGTTGGAGGCAGGCTTAGGTGAAGTGACCATGAGATGGTGGAGTTCAGGATCATGTGAGGAAATAGCAGGGCAATAAGTAGGATTGCAACCCTGGACTTCAGAAGAGCCAACATTGACATATTCAGAGACCTACCTGGAGGAATCTGGAAGGAAGGGGGGTGAAGAGAGATGGTTAATATTTGAGCACCCACTCCTCCAAGCTCAAGATCAATGCATCCCCACGAGTAAGAAAGCAAGCAGGGGAGGCAAGAGACCTGCATGGATGAGCAAGGAGCTTCTGGAAAAATTCAAATGGAAGAAGGATGTTCACAGGATGTAGAAAAAGGGACTGTCGACTTGGGAGGAATATAGGAACGTTGCAAGAGTATGTAAGGATGCAATTAGGAAAGCTAAGGCTCTCTTGAAAATACATCTGGCAAATGATGTTAAAAATAACAAGAGAGACTTCTTCAAGTACATCAGCAGGAAAAGGACCACCAGACAAAACGTGGGCATGCTGCTTAATGAGATGGGGAAGGTGGTGACAGGACACAAAGAAGGCAGAGTTACTAAATGCCTTCTTTGTCTCCATCTATACAGCTGGAGACTGTCCTCAGGATCCCCAGAGCCCTGAGGCCCCAAAGGAAGACATGACAAAGGAGGAGTTTTCCTTGGTTGATGAGGACTGGGTTGATGAGGACTGGGTTAAGGAACAGTTAAGTAATCTGAACATCCATAAATCCATGGGTCCTGATGGCATGCACCTCCAGGTGCTGAGGGAGCTGGCAGAGGTCATTGCCAGACCACTCTCCATAGTCTTTGTTAAGTCATGGCGAACACGAGAGGTGCCTGGGGAGTAGAGGAAGGCAAACATCACTCCAATCTTCAAAAAGGGTAAGAAGGAGGACCAAGGTAACTATACACTGGTCAGCCTCACCTCCATCCCTGGAAAGGTAATAAAGCAACTTATTCTTGGTGCTTCCCTTAGGCATATAAGGGAATGCAAAAGGGAGTTAGATATGTGGGAGCAGGCCTTACAGACCCCCCCCCCCCCAGTGGAGGGAGGCAACCCCGGAAACAGGGGGGAATGGGTACAGGTCCCTGTTAGGAGAAGCATGGGGAATCCATCCCGGCCCTCTTCGCCTTCCCCACTGCCCTTGCACAATAAGTATGAGGCCCTGCAGGTTGAGGGCAATGTGGATGAGAAACAGAAGAGGAATCATCTGAGGGGATGCCTAAAGCAAATCAGTCCCCACCAACCGTCAGGACCAGTTCCATAAAGAAAAAGAGGAGGGTAATTGTTTTTGGTGACTCTCTCCTGAGGGGAAGAGAGGGTCTTATATGTTGTCCTGACCCATCCCACACGGAAGTCTGCTGCCTCCCTGGAGCCCAGGTTAGAGACATCACGAGGAGACTAACAAAGCTAATCCAGCCCTCTGACTATTACCCATTGCTGGTAATCCAAGCTGGAAGCAATGAGATTGATAAGAAGGGCACCAGGACAATCAAAAAGGAATTCAAGGCCCTCGGACAATTGATTGATGGGGCAGGAGCTCAAGTGGTGTTCTGCTCAGTTCCCTCAGTGGCAAGGGTGTACACTGAAAGGAACAAGAGAACCCATGCCATCAACAGATGGCTCAAGTGATGGTGCCAGCAGCGGAATTTTGGGTTCTTTGATCAAGGGGCAACTTTTACCACACCTGACCTGCTGGACATAGATGGGGTGAATCTATCTAGAACGGGCAAGAGGACTCTAGCACAAGGGTTGGCAGGGCTCATTGGGAGGGTTTGAAGGGGAGAGAGACATCAACTACAGTTAGTCGAGAAATGAGAAGCCCAGCTGAAGTGCATGTACACCAATGCACGCAGTATGGATAAAAAACAAGAGGAACTGGAAGACATTGGTTCACCAGCAAAACTATGATGTAGTTGCCATTACAGAAACATGGTGGGAAGATTCACACAATTGGAGTACTGCACTGGATAGTTACAAGCTCTTTAGGCGAGACAGGCGAGAGAGAAGAGGAGGAGGGGTGGCCCTGTATGGGAATATCTTGACGCCACAGAACTTGAGGTAGAGGATGAAAGCATTGAGTGCCTGTGGGTTAAAATCAGAGGGAGGCCTAACAAAACTGACATCCTGGTTGGTCTGTTATAGACCACCCAATCAGGATGAAGTGGTCAATGAAATATTCTATAAGCACCTGGAGGCTGCCTCAAGATCATCAGACCTTGTCCTTGTGGGCAACTTTAACCTGCCAGACATCTGCTGGGAACTTAATTCAGCAGAGAGGAGGCAGTCCAGAAGGTTCTTGGAGTGTATGGAGGACAGCTTCTTGACACAGCTGTTATGTGAGCCTACCAGGGGTCAGGCTCTGCTTGATCTGCTGTTCTCAAACAGAGAAGGGCTGGTGGGAGATGTGATGGTAGGAGGCTGTCTAGGGTGCAGTGACCATGAGATAGTGGAGTTTTCAATATGCAAGGAAATAAGGAGGAGCAATAACAGAACCCTTACTTTGGACTTCCGGAGGGCAAACTTCACCTTATTTAAGCAACTAATTCGGAGAGTACCCTGGGTAGCAGCCCTTAAGAACAAAGGGGTGCAGGACGGTTAGACCTACTTCAAACAGGAACTCCTGAAGGCACAGGAACAGGCTGTGCCCATGTGCTGAAAGATGAGCTGCCGGGGAAGGCAACTGGCCTGGATGGGCAAGCATCTCTTGAAGGAATTAAGGGGAAAAATGAGGGTTTATCACCTTTGGAAAGAGGGAGAGGCAATTCGTGATACGTTTAAGGATGTTGTTAGATCATGTAGGAGAAAAATTAGAGAGGCAATAGCCCAGTTAGAACTCAAACTGGCCACTTCTGTGAAAGGCAATAAAAAGCATTTTTATAAATATATTAATGCCAAAAAGAGGGGCAAGAAGAACCTCCACTCTTTATTGGACTTGGAGGGGAATATTGTAACTAAAGATGAGGAAAAGGCTGAGGTACTAAATACCTTTTTTGCCTCCGTTTTCAACAGCAAGGCAGGAGGACTTCAGGGTAACTGGCCTCCTGAACTGGTAGATGGGGTCAGGGAGCAGTATAATCCCCCTGAAATCCAGGAGGAAGTAGTTAGGGACTTGCTGAGCCACTTGGATCCTCACAAGTCCATGGGACCAGATGGGATCCATCCAAGGCTACTGAGAGAGCTGGCAGATGAGCTGGCCAAGCTGCTCTCCATCATTTTCCACCAGTCCTGGCTCACCAGACAGGTCCCAGATGACTGGAAACCGGCCAATGTGATGCCCATCCACAAGAAGGGCTGGATGGAGGAACCTGGAAACTACAGGCCTGTCAGCCTGACCTCAGTGCCAGGCAAGATTATGGAGCAGATCATCTTGGGGGCAATCACAACACGCCTGCAGGATGGCCAGTGAATCAGGCCCAGCCAACATGGATTTAGGAAGGGCAGGTCCTGTCTGACCAACATGATCTCCTTGCATGATCAGGTGACCCGCCTGGTGGATGTGGGGAAGGCTGTGGATGTAGTCTACCTGGACTTCATCAAGGCCTTTGACACCATCCCCCACAGCAAACTCCTGGCCAAGCTGTCAGCCTGTGGCTTGGACAGGAGCACTCTGCACTGGGTTAGGAACTGGCAGCCAGTCACTAGTGGTGTCTCCCAGGGATCAGTGTTGCACCCAATCCTGTTCAATATCTTTATTGATGATGTGGATGAGGGGATTGAGTCCACCATTAGTAAGTTTGCAGACAACACCAAGTTGGGGGCAGGTGTTGATCTGTTAGAGAGTGTGGCAGTTTGGGCTGGGTGCCCTCTGCCACTGCTGCATGAGATACACCTCTGGTGTCCTGGGTGCCCACCCAATAGGGGTGGACACAGGAAACGGCGTATTTCTACCCATAAATCCTGCACCCTATAAAGCCATCTGCAGAGTCATTCTCTTCCTCTTTCTTCCCTCTCTGCTCCCATGGGAGATGTCCTCTCTTATCGGGTAATGCCGGGGGAGTATCTCAGGCCTCTTAGGCCTGACTAGGCCTCATGCCAGGAGGAGAATGGAGGGGGGGGCAGTCTCAGACCTGGCCAGCCTGAGACTTGCCTAGCAGCGGGAGGGGGGAAGAAAGAGCCCAGGGGGTTTGGGTAGACCCTCAGGTGGGAGGAGGGAAGGATTGGGAAGCCTCTGGGTACTATGTAAGGGACTCTGTATGCTTTGGGATGTTCTTTGCCACTATGCTGTATAGTTTTTCTGTAGTTTCACCAATCGCTTTTCCATTTAAACTTTCCATCACTCTCCAATCCGTTTGTGTGAGTGTCATTCTTTTGTCCCTTTCGGGGCAAGAGATGTTCTGGCTGGCCTCAAACCAGCACAGATTTTTTGGTAGCAGAGGATGGTTGCTGCGGAACTCTGCGAATTGGATTGGAGAAGAGTAGAGGTGGAAAAGTTGAAATGGTATCTGGGCGTTGTTGGTTTTGGTGGCTGGGCTCAAGGCTTTGTGCTGGCGCGATCGTGTGGGTGTTTTATGGGTTCCGATGGGACGCCCTGGTGCGTAGCCGTGGCGTAGAATCCCGTCTGCTCTTCCAAGCGGCAGCGGTGATTTTGTAGCCACTTGCTTCGGGGGGAAAGCTTAAGAATGCGGTGCCTTTCCCTTTTCCCTTTTGCTCCCTGCGGCGCCAGCGGCGAGCAGAGCGGTGCGGAGCCGAGGAAGGGGGAGGGACAGTCGGAAGCAGACCAGGGTCAGGTTGTCCTGCGGCGGTGGGGGCTAGCCACAGCGGGAGGTGAGTGATGGCTCCCGTAATCAAGAAGGCGAGCGGTGGCTCCAGTTCAAAAGCTGCTTCCGAGGGCCCAGGGAGTGAGTGTAGCTTTGGCTGGAAAAGCCGCTCTTGTGGCCCGAGGGGTGGCAGCGGTTTTGATCTGTACCGCAGCTGCAGAGGTGACGGCGGCTCTCACTGTTATCTCTCCCCTGACTTTCGGACACGTTCCGAAAATGGCACCTAAGCACCTGGCTCCGCCTCTCTTCTCGGTGGGTTGCAGTGCAGCCACGCCCTCTCCAGGGGAGGGCTGTGTAGCCGGATGCCTCCATGCCTCGGCATGCGTACGCTCAGGGGGAGCGGTGTGCCTGTGCGTGGTGTGCATCCGTATTAGCCTCGGGCTGCGGCTGGAAGCGGTCAGCACTGGGCTTGGGAAAGGTCCGTGCAGCTTTGGAAAGTCTCAGTGTGCTGTTGCCTGCAAGGGGTGGAAGGAGTCGAGTCCAGGAGCCTGATTGTTCTGACTCGATTGCCCCAAGGGGTGGAAACATGCCGCTTGAGTGGATGGAGATTGATGTTTGATTGAGAAGTTGTGAGGTTGTTTCCAGGTGGCCAGGATGCTCCATCGGACCCATGAAGAGTTCACCATGCAGAAGAGTGAACTCTGCATTGCTGGGAGGTTCCACAGGATGAGGGAGAAGAGCTGGAATGAACTGTGACCTGAGCCCGAGGGACAGACCTTTCGGAAGGACGCCCAGATGAGGACCTGGACTTTGCCAGACATGTCATCTAAGAACTGCCTCTGATCTGATGATATGTTTTGGGTGCAGGAATTATGGGTATGAAATAAGGGGTGGGATGTGGCAGTTTGGGCTGGGTGCCCCCTGCCACTGCTGCATAAGATACACCTCTGGTGTCCTGGGTGCCCACCCAATAGGGGTGGACACAGGAAACGGCGTATTTCTACCCATAAATCCTGCACCCTATAAAGCCATCTGCAGAGTCATTCTCTTCCTCTTTCTTCCCTCTCTGCTCCCATGGGAGATGTCCTCTCTTATCGGGTAATGCCGGGGGAGTATCTCAGGCCTCTTAGGCCTGACTAGGCCTCATGCCAGGAGGAGAATGGAGGGGGGGGCAGTCTCAGACCTGGCCAGCCTGAGACTTGCCTAGCAGCGGGAGGGGGGAAGAAAGAGCCCAGGGGGTTTGGGTAGACCCTCAGGTGGGAGGAGGGAAGGATTGGGAAGCCTCTGGGTACTATGTAAGGGACTCTGTATGCTTTGGGATGTTCTTTGCCACTATGCTGTGTAGTTTTTCTGTAGTTTCACCAATCGCTTTTCCATTTAAACTTTCTATCACTCTCCAATCCGTTTGTGTGAGTGTCATTCTTTTGTCCCTTTCGGGGCAAGAGATGTTCTGGCTGGCCTCAAACCAGCACAGAGGGCATGAGGGCTCTCCAGCGGGGCCTTGACAGGCTGGACAGATGTGCGGAGTCCAATATGATGGCATTTAACAACTCCAAGAGCCAGGTGCTGCACTTTGGCTACAACAACCCCATGCAGTGCTACAGGCTGGGGTCAGAGTGGCTGGAGAGCAGCCAGGCAGAAAGGGACCTGGGGATACTGCTTGACAGCCGCCTGAACATGAGCCAGCAGTGTACCCAGGTGGCCAAGAAGGCCAATGGCATCCTGGCCTGCATCAGAAATAGTGTGGCCAGCAGGAGCAGGGAAGTCATTCTGCCCCTGTACTCAGCTCTGGTTAGGCCACACCTTGAGTACTGTGTCCAGTTCTGGGCTCCTCAATTTAAGAAGGATATTGAGACACTTGAACGTGTCCAGAGAAGGGCAACAAGGCTGGTGAGAGGTCTCAAGCACAAGCCCTATGAGGAGAGGCTGAGGGAGCTGGGGTTGTTTAGCCTGGAGAAGAGGAGGCTCAGGGGAGACCTTATTGCTGTCTACAACTACCTGAAAGGAGGTTGTAGACAGGTGGGGGTTGGTCTCTTCTCCCAGGCAACCAGCACCAGAACAAGAGGACACAGTCTCAAGCTGCACCAGGGGAAGTTTAGGCTCGAGGTGAGGAGAAAGTTCTTCACAGAAAGAGTGATTTGCCATTGGAACATACTCCCCAGGGAAGTGGTGGAGTCACCGTCCCTGGAGGTGTTCAAACAAAGATTGGACGTGGCACTTGGTGCCATGGTTTAGTTAGTCATGAGGTGCTGGGTGATAGGTCGGACTTGATGATCTCTGAGGTCTTTTCCAACCTTGTTGATTCTGTGATTCTATGATATCAAGGACAAGAGGGTCATTAGGAGCAGTCAATATGGTTTTACTAAGGGGAAGTCATGTTTGACCAACCTGGTAGCCTTTTATGAGGACATAACCAGGTGGATAGATGGTGGTAGAGCAATGGATGTGGTTTATCTTGATTTCAGTAAAGCATTTGACACCCTCTCCCACAGCATCCTTGCAGCTAAACAGAGGAAACATCTTCTGAATGATCAGGTAGTGAGGTGGATTGTGAACTGGTTGAAGAAAGAAGTCAGAGAGTTGTGGTCAATAGGACAGAGTGTAGTTGAAGGCCTGTATCTAGTGGAGTCCCTCAGGGGTCAGTACTGGGACCAGTACTATTCAATATATTCATCAACAATGTGGATCAAGGAACAGAGCACACTGTCAGCAAGTTTGCTGATGATACAAAACTGGGTGGAGTGGCTGACACACTGGAAGGTTGTGCTGCCATTCAGCAAGAGTTAGACTGGAGAGTTGGGCAGGGAGAAATTTAATGAAATACAAAAAGGGCAAGTGTAGAGTCTTGCACCTGGGAAAGAACAACCCCATGTGTCAGTATAGGTTGGGGACTGACCTGCTGGAGAGCAGTGAAGGGGAAAAGGACCTAGGGATCATAGTGGATGGAAGGTTGACCATGAGCCAGCAATGTGCTCTTGTGGCCAAGAAGGCCAATGTCATTTGGGGGTGTATTAGTGTGGTTAGTGGTCAAAAGAGGTTCTCCTCCCCTCTACTCTCCCCCAGTGAGGCCGCATCTGGAATATTGTGTCCAGTTCTGGGCCACTCAGTTCAAAAAGGACAAGGGATTGCTTGAAAGAGTCCAGCGCAGAGACACAGAAATGATTAAGTGAAACATCTTCCTTTTGAGGAGAGACTGATGGAGCTGGTTCTCTTTAGCTTGGAGAAGAGGAGACTAAGGGGTGACCTCATTAATGTTTATAAATACGTAAAGGGTGAGTGACAAGAGGATGGAGTTAGGATATTCTCGGTGATGCCCAATGACAGAACAAGGGGCAATGGGTGGAAGTTGAGGCATAGGAAGTTCCATGTAAGCATGAGGAATTTTTTTTCCACTGTGAGGGTGACAACACTGGAATAGGCTGCCCAGGGGGGTTGTAGAGTCTCCCTCTCTGGAGATATTCAAGACCTGCCTGGATGCGGTCCTGTGTAATCTGGTGTAGGTGATCCTGCTCTGGCGGGGGGGGTGGACTAAATGATCTTTCGAGGTCCCTTCCACCAAGTTGCCCTAACTGCAGACTGCAGACTCCCCACTTTGTTTTGAGTAGTAGTTCTTAAACATTTCTATCTATCCAATGGAAGTGTTTAGAACAATCAGTATTTTGCTTTCTTACACCCAATAGTGACTTATTTACACTCTTTCACTTTCTCTGCTTGAACTTTGCAAAGAAAAATTAAAAAGACCATCACACACAACAGGCATATTTCACAGCTATGGAATACCAAACCAATTTCATGAATAAGAACACTGTCACATCTTCCATATGCTTTCCTGTTGGCAAGTGAGTTTTTGAGAAATAGACTCCATTCCTACAGTTCTTAATCAGTAAACATTAAACGCTGGAGAGTTAAATAACTAAATTATACCAATGTAAAACAACAAAAAAACCCTTTATTTTTTGTGCAAGATTAGGGTCTAAGACTATAAACAATGACAGATTTATGGACAGAACAAATAACTGTAAAAGGTTCAACAGAATTTGGTAGGCATACCTGCATTAGTATTTTACTTCATATCAGGAATATGCTCTTGAAGCGAAACTCTCACCATGCTCTGGTTCATTATATGGAAGAGTGTTGGAGAGAAAACAATTTTATTTGGAATTAACTACTCAAAAAGATCTTCTCCAGAAATAACTAATGGAAGTTTAGTCCATGGGATCAGACCAGAACTTGTCCAAAGTAAAATCCATAAAGCATAGATAATGTAGATAATAAATTCTCAACACCAACTATTTCCCTTAGAGATCTGCTACTATTGGATGGTAATATTTGCTAATGTAGACACAGTCATCATCTGTTGTATGCTTGCCCTCTATTAGAAAATGATAATATCATTAAACACTAGAAAATGAAAAGTTACTTTAAAAATTATATTTACCAATAAAAATTCTCACCTGTGCCTGTTCTGGAGTTTCTCCTGCAAAGTAAAAGATGTAATGCTCTTCACTGAAGTGCTGAACTACTATCTGAAAACAGTTTGGCCTTAAAAACAAAAAAACAAACAAACAAATGTAGCATCATCACATTCAGAAAAAGGAAAAACCCCAAGAAGAAAAGTTTCTACATGCTTCAAAAGTCCATTTTGGTTTTAATGAATTACATAATTTCAAGAAAAGTGCACTGCACTTAAACTAGTTTATTTTGGAATATTTAAGAAACTTGGAGCAGTTTCCATGGAATATGAATGTACACTGACTTAAAATTGAGGAAAAATATACCTGATAGCATAAAAGACTTGTTAATGAGGAATATTCCTCACAGACATTTTAAGTAAAGCACAGGTTCTGAACGTGTTCCACTGCTCTCACAACCAATAAAATGTGTATTGGACCACATACTAATCATTGAATGTGTGATTTAAACTTCTAAAGCTTTAAATTTAATTATAACATCTTTGCCATTTTATGTATCTACGCTCATTTCTCAAGAAGTATCAAAAATATTTTGTACTGTTACATTAAAAGCTAAAGTACACACACTTGATTCACAGCCTTCCACATTGCATTCAAAGGAATTTAACTCTCCCAAACACAGGCTTACATAAAGGATCTTTTTTCACTGTTAAATGATGTTTCAGCCTTCCCTTCCCCCATCCATTCTTAAGGAAGTACTGGAATAACAACTGTAAAATGTTTACTTATATGAACTGACTGCTCTAATGTTGGTCTAATCTGACTCTTAGTGATTCTAAAATAGAAAAAAAAAATATAAGTTATTGTCCTGATTTTAACTCAGCCAGCATCTGAGCCCTGGCAGTCCACTCAAAACAGAAGGATTTCTCCCCCCCCCCCAAAAAAAAAAACAGAACAGGAAACTTTACAAGCTATAGAATACACTCCAAATCCCAGAAACCCCTTCCAGTCCTAGACAGCCTTTTCCTTTGCAGCGAGCATGATGTTAGCATGGTGTGGAATAACCATTTTGCCCTCCCAGCTTTCACTGTGCCACTGCAGGGGAAGGTAGCCACCCCTTATTCTCTACCATCTACGTCATGCTCAGCAGCAATTAACATCATACAACATACATCATTCACCATCTATTCTCACCCAAAATGAGAACACCTTGTGGTAGACAGAAAACTCCTCCATCCTCCTGCATCACCCACCAGGTTCACCCAGGCCCCTGGGCAAAAGCAATCCCATAGATGGGTTTGCCCTGGCCTGAAGGAGGCAGACATTTTTACCTAACATATTCCTCATGTGCATTGCAGGAACTCTATCTTCTTCTACAGCGTGTGGCAGTTTGGACTGGGCAGAGCCAGCTCAATTAGTAGATCCTCTGGTGTTAACCAGCCAAGTGGCTTGTGCTAGATGTGCATCCCAATTTTTAAAGGTCCCTTCTCTCATTGCTCTCAGGGTGGTTTTTAGCAGGCTGTTCTAATGTTTGATCTTTTCAGCAGCTGGTGCACAATAGGGGATGTCATACACCCACTCAATGCCTTGCTCCTTGGCCCAAATATCTGACTCAATTATTTTTGGAGTGCCATGTCACTATAGGACTTGTTTTTCAAGGCCCAGGATGGTTGTTCTGGGCAGTGGCAGGGGGCACTGAATATGTTTCCAGACATCCAGTGATTGCTTCCACCATTGTAACCACACAGTGTTTGCCTTTGCGGGTTTGTGGCAGTGTGATGGAATTAATCCACCAGGCTTCCCCATATTTCTGTTTCAGCCACCAATCCCCATTCCACAGAGGCTTTACCCACTTGTCCTGTTTAATTGCAGCATGTTTCACATTCATGGATAACCTATGCAGTCATGTCCATGGTTAAGTCCACTCCTCGATCCCAAGCCCATCTGTCTGTTGCATCCCTTCCTTGATGAGCCAAGGTATCATGGGCCCACAAAGCTATAAATAATTCACCCTTATGTTGCCAGTCCAGATTCACCTGAGCCACTTCAATCTTAGCAGCTTGATCTACCTGCTGTTTTTTGTGATGTTCTTCAGTGGCTTGACTCTTGGATACCCCTTATCCCATACCATTTGTGTCATGCTCAGGTTCTACACACTTCAATACATTTTACCATCTCATTTCATTCTCATACTTAAATCCTTTCTTGCTTACACTCACGACAGTCTGCATACTTAAACCATCTCAATATTCAACACACACAGACTTATATCAGTATCGCAGTCCTCTAATAGAAAGATGTTCTTCTGTTCCTCCAGATGTTACTTGGGACTGTTCGGGACAGGAGAAGCAGGATATTCTACAGTTGGATACTGATGCCAGCTTGGTCTCAGCCACTGTGTCGCTCTTGTTTCTTGTGAGACTCCATCAGTCTGGGTCCTTCTTACTGCATTGCTTCCTGCAACATACAACTCACATTCCAAGTTATTTTTCCCCCTTGAGGCACACACCAAGTCTCCCCATCCTTTCTCATTACGCACCAAGTACATCCAGGCCCCTGAGCAAAGACAATCCCATGAATGGGTTTGCCTTTCCCAATGGGAAGAGCAACCCACACTGCCTTTACCAGCCACTTTCCCATGTGTACTACAGGGACTTTATCTCCCCCCACAGTAGGCAAGGGTTCTGCTTGGGCAGAGACAGGACAGTTAGCAGATCCTCTGGAATTAACCAGCCAAGTGGCTTCTGCTAAATTTGCATCCCAGTGCCTCCATGCCCAATTACCCAATGCTTTCAACATAGTCTTTAACAGTCCATTGTATCTCTCAATCTTCCCAGAGGCTTGTGGGTGATAGGGAATGTGATACACCCACTCAATGCTGTGTTTCTTGGACCAAGAACTGATGGCATTATTCCTGAAGTGAGTCCCATTGTCAGATTTGATTCGTACAGGGGTACCATATCGCCACAGGATTTGCCTTTCAAGGCCTAAGATGGTGTCTCCTAAGGGAGACTTAACTCTGGTGGCTCACTTGATTGCAGCACGTTTCACAGTCATGTGTGACCTGTGCGATGGCTTCCAAGGTCAAATCTACCCCTTGATCACGAGTCCATCTGTACATAGCATCTCTCCCTAGATGTCCTGATGTTTCATGGGCCCATCGAGCTACAAACAGTTCACCTTTACGCTCCCAGTCCAGATCCACTTGAGCTACATCAATTCTGGCAGCCTTGTCTACATGCTCATTGTTTTGATGCTCTTCATTAGCGTGGCTCCTAGGTACATGAGCATCAACATGGCGTACCTTCAGAGTCATATTTTCTACTCGAGCAGCAATGTCCTGCCACAATGAAGCAGCCCAAATGGGCTTACCCCTGTGTTGCCAATTGGTCTTCTTCCACTGTTGCAGCCATCCCCACAGGGCATTAGCCACCATCCAAGAATCTGTGTAAAGTCCTGGCCACTTTTCTCTCTCAGCAATCTCTAGAGCCAGTTGGATGGCTTTCACTTCCACATATTAACTTGATTCACCTTGTCCTTCAGTAATCCCAACAACTTGTTGTGTAGGACTCCATACAGCAGCTTTCCACTTCCGATGGTTTCCTACCACACGACAGGATCCATCAGTAGACAAAGCACAACGCCTTTCATATTCAGATAATTCGTTGTATGGTGATTCCTCCTGGGCAAGAACCATTTCCTCAGGCGACGCTCCAAAATCTCTGCCTTATGGCCAGTCCATAATCTCTTCCAGAATCCCTGGGTGGTTGGGTTTCCCCAGTCGAGCTCGCTGCGTAATCAGCACTACCCGCTTACTCCATGTAGCACTGGTTGCATGATGAGTAGAAGGGATGTTCCCTCTGAACATCCAGTGCAGCACAGGTAACCTGGGTGCTAAAAGGAGAGGTGCTTCTGTACCCACTACTTCTGAAGCAGCTGGAACTCCTTCATAGGCTGCTAAGATCTCCTTCTCAGTTGGTGTATAGTGGAATTCTGATCCTTGATATCCTCTACTCCAAAATCCCAATGGCCGACCTTGGGTTTCATCTGATGTCTTCTGCCAGAGTCTCCAAGTGAGACCATGGCCCCCCGGCTGCAGTGTAGAGGATATTTTGCACCGATGGTCCTGTGTGGATAGGCCCAAGTGCCACTGCACCAGCTATCTCTTGTTTGATCTGTTTGAAGGCTTGTTGTTGCTCACTGCCCCACTCAAAATGATTCTTCTTTCAGGTTACTTGATAGAGTGCTCACAAACTGACTATATCCTGGGACATGCATTTTCCAGAACCCCACAAGGCCTAGGAAAGACTGTGTCTCTTTCTTGTTAGATGGTGGAGACATGGTTGTTATCTTGTTGACCACATCCATAGGTACATGATGGCATCCATCCTGTCATTTTATTCCCAAGAACTCAATTTCCTGTGCAGGTCCTTTAAGCTTGCTTTATAGCAAATCCAGCCTTCAGAAGAATCTGAATTGTTTTTTCTCCCTTCTCAAACACTTCTGCCTTGTCACCCCACACAATGATATCATTGATGTACTGTAGATGTTCAGGGGCATCACCCTTTTCCAGTGCAGTCTAGTTTAGTCCGTGACAAACGGTGGAGCTATATTCCTACCCCTGGGGCAGTTGATTCCAGGTGCATTGCACACCCTTCCAGGTGAAAGGAAAAACTGCGGCCTGCACTCTGCTGAAGAAGAATGTATTGGTGATGTCAATCGTAGCATACCACTTGGCTGCCTTTGACTCCGGCTCATACTGGAGCTCCAGCATTTCTAGTACAGCAGCACTCAGTGGTAGCATCACTTTGTTCAGGTCATGATAGTCCACTGTTAATCTCTACTCTCCGTTAGATTTCTGCACTGGCCAGAAGGGACTACTGAAAGGCGAGTGTGTCTTGCTGATCACTCCCTGGATCTCCAGCTGATGAATCAGTTCATGAATGGGAGCCAGGGAGTCTCAGTTTGTACAATATTGCTGCCCATTGTTCTTCAAACTGCAGCAATCCCACAACAAAGGGATCTTCTGAAAGGCCAGGAAGGGTAGACAGCTGTCTGATCTTCTCTGTATTCACCATAGCCACACCCAAAGCCCATCAATAACCCTTTGGGTCCTTGAAGTACCTTCTCTTGAGATAATCTATACCAAGAATACAAGGGGCCTCTGGGCCAGTCACAATGGGATGTTTTTCCCACTTGTTCCCTGTTAAACTCATGTCAGCTTCTAGTACAGACAGCTCCTGGCAGCTTCCTGTCACTCCAGAAATCCAGATGGATTCAGCACCTTTGTGCCCCGATGGCATCAATGTGCACTGTGCACCCGTGTCTACCAACACCTTATACTTCTGTGGCTTTGATGTGCCAGGCCATCGAATCCACACAGTCCAATATACTCTGCCATCCCTTTCCTCCTCCTTGGCCAAAGGCAGGGACCCTCTACTCCTGGTCTTCATCAGAGTATTCACTGCTTGATCTGGGTGGTACCTGGCCAGAGGTCCCCTCATCAGGATCAAGGGATATAATCTCAGTTCTTTTCTGCCTGGAAGATTGTTGATTACTCTCTTGGCTCTCTACAGCAGTTACCTGTGCTGCCTTCTTAGATGATCCTTTTTTAACCATGTCTTCCCTCTCAGTTGACATACACGAGTTTCCAGTTTAGAAGTGGGTTCATCGTTCCACTTCCTCATGTCCTCCCCCTGGTCACTCAGGAAAAACCAGAGTGCTCCACGTGGCACACGTTTGGGACTCCCCTTCCCTCCGACTGGGGCAGGAGAGGACTGATTTCTTGGAGTACACCTGGTAGATGAGACACTGGCTCGTGGGAATGAGTTGATAGAGGTTGTCTTCAAAATTCTGGAGCCAGGCTGACACTCCCTCCACAGATAATGTGTCCTCATCCAGGTAATACATCAAAGCTAGGCTATTTGAGTACGATGTTGGAGCATCTTGGATCACTTTCCTCCACATGGCCCATGTGCATGGGACCTCCTCTGGATCTGTGGAGACATTTTGATCATCTAAGTCACCATAGATAACTTCCAGCACTGCTAATTCTCTTAGGTATTGGATGCCTTTATCTGCTGTGTTCCCTCGAAAACTCACAAGGTCCTCCTTGCATGGGTACCTTGCCCTCACACTTAACAGGAGTCATCTCCAGAGGCTGCATATGCCTGTTTCTTTTCCAATTCCCTTCTCAATCCCTCTGTTTCTGGCAATGGGTCCCAGTTGTTGGGCCTCTTTCCCTTCTAGCAGTTGACTGTCAGCCCCATTATCCCAGCACCAGAGCAGCCAAGCAACAATATGCTCTCCTGGCTGGCAGCTATAATCCTTGCGTATGTCTCTCAGCTCTGCTGAGGTTAAGGACCAAATAGTCTCTGCTTCTTGTTTGATCTCACTCACTCCCTCTGATCTCCCAGTTGATGGACCAGCCTCTTGATCATAATCTTCCTCATCCCTTACCAACTGATGAGAGGGACCTGTTGATCTTCTTGTCCACTGCTTCTTTTTCATTACTGGGGTAATCACTCTGGTTGCTGTTTGGGTCCCCATCTCAACCATGGTATCCTCAGGTGATGTTTGGGTGCCTGCCTCAGCCACAGTCCTCTTAGAGTACTGAACTGTGGCTCGGTAAGCACAGGCCAGACCCCAATAGAGTGCAAGAAGTTGCTGGTTTTCATTAGGATAAGCGAGGCACCCTTCTATCAGATGGCGTGTCAGTTTAGCAGGATTGTTTGCCTCTTCTGGGGTAAAGTCCCAGGCTATGGGAGGTGATAACTGTCCCAGGAATCTGCCAAAATCCTTCCACACCCCCTGCCACCCAGGGACCAGCTGACTCAGGGCACATTTCAGTATATTCCCACCAAAGGGCTGTCTCCTTTCATGCCATGATGGCACCAAACTCTACAAAGCCCGTAACATGCCAGTGATGTTGATTAGCAGTATTAAAGAGCTCACGTAAGGATGAATCAAAATCTAGAGGCCCTGAATAATAAAATTCTCTATATTCATTTCAGGTGGGGAGAAAGAAATTATAACCTCTCCAGCATAGCTCCCACAGAACAGCAGACCTACAAGCATGAGAAATAAACACATAGCCATTATCTGTCTCAGCATGTTCCTAAACAAATGAAATATTTCCAAAACAAAGCAAATGTTATCAACAAGCCATGTGACCAGCACAGAAGCTTGTATCTTAAGCAGGCTTATAGAAAAACTGCAAAACTGCAGCTATGTTATATTTTCCTGGGTTTCGGCACCAAAAGAGACTGTGGTGGTTTGGCCCTGGCCTAGGGGCCAAATGCCCACCAAAGCCGCTCTATCACTCCTCTTCTTAAATGGACAGGGGAGAGGGGAAAAGTAACAAAATCCAGTAATAAGATAGAAGCAATTTAATTACAATAATAAGCAAAAGCAATAGACTACACAGAAGCGAAAGCAGAGAGAGAGAGATGTTATCCTCTACTTCCCATCAGCAGGACGATGGTCGGTCTCGGGAAGCAGGGCTCTCTAAGTTTGGTGGTTCCTTCGGAGGATAGACACCATGGATGAATCCACCTACTTCCTTCTTTCACCTCATTCATATATCTGAGCTGACATCATATGGCATGGAATACCCCTTTGGCCAGTCTGGGTCAGCTGGCTCAGCTGTGTCCCCTCCCAAGATCTTGCTCACCCTTCAGCATACTCTTGGGGCAGGGAAATGTTGCAAAGATGCAGCCTGGATACTTATTCAACAGTAGCCAAAACACTGGTGTGTTATCAACTACTGCTGCAAAACACAGCACTAGAAGGATGCTTTGAGGAGAATTAACTCCAGCTCAGCCAAACCAAATACAATACAACAAACCAAATGCAATACAGCAGTATTCTACCTGAGCAGCAATATTTTATCACAAATCAGCTCCTCAAATAGGTTTACCTCTATGCTGCTAGTTGTTTTGCTTCCATTGCTGTAGCCACCCTCACAGAGCATTTGCCACCATCCATGAGTCTGTATAGTGATAAGAGCCTTGACTACTTCTTGCTCAGCAATATCTAAAGCCAGTTGGATGGCTTTCACCTCTGCAAACTGACTCAATTCACCTTCTCCCTCAGCAGATTTGTCCTGAAGGGTCAAACCCCAAAATAAGCCCTAGCCCAGACAATGGGCTAAGTACCTGTGAATGTGCTAACCTGGTCAGTTCCTGGGATCCAGATAGTCCAGCAAAATGTGTAATTAACCTTGTAAGCACCTGTGAATGTGCAAACATGGACACTTCCAGAGGTCCAGATAAACATGTAGCACGTGTAATTAACTTTGTGACACAGCTGTGAACTGTGTGTACCCCTAGCCATGGTTGGATATGCCCCATCCAGTTATCGTCTTTCTCTGTTACCAAAGGGCATTGTCTTGGGACAGTATTTAAACCAGAGGAGAAGGTAGGCAATTTGCCTTGTTCTCAGCCAGACAGCAACAAGAGCCAAATGCTGCCAGAGTAGCAGCTGAAGAACCTGTCCTAACAGGCAACGACTACACCCAGGCCTTGCACCTAGACCAAGGCAGAAAGGGGAAAAGCTCCAAGAGAACTGAATCCCAGAAGAGCCACAGAAAGACTACAGCCTGACGATGGAGCACACAAGAGAGAGAGGCCCCCCTAGCCCTCTCCGAGCCAAGGGCAACTGTGGCAGTTTAGGCTGGGTCCCCCCTGCCACTGCCGCATGAGATACACCTCTGGTGTCCTGGGTGCCCACCCACAGGGGTGGACACAGGAAACGACGTATTTCTACCCATAAGTCCTGCACCCTATAAGGCCATCTGCAAAGTCATTCTCTTCCTCTTTCTTCCCTCTCTGCTCCCATGGGAGATGTCCTCTCTTATTGGGTAATGCCGGGGGAGTATCCTCAAGGCCTCTTAGGCCTGTCTAGGCCTAATGCCAGGAGGAGAATGGACGGGGGGTAGTCTCAGACCTGGCCAGCCTGAGACTTGCCTAGCAGCGGGAGGGGGAAGAAAGAGCCCTGGGAGGGGGTTTGGGTTTACCCTCAGGTGGGAAGAAGGGAAGGATTGGGAAGCCTCTGGGAATTCTGTGAGGGGTTCTGTACACTTTGGGATACTCTTTGTCACTATGCTTTGTGGTTTGTAGTTCTCTGTAGCTTCACCAATTGCTTTTCCATTTAAACTTTCCATCACTCTCCAATCCGTTTGTGTGAGTCTCATTCTTTTGTCCCTTTCGGGGGCAAGAGATGATCTGTCTGGCCCCAAACCAGCACAGCAACTCAATTATAGTCACAGCATCTGGGAAGATACTAGGCAGAGGAGCTAAATCTGACACAGAATCCCATTTGTGGGAAACTGCAGATCACAGAACTTTTATTTCCAATTTGAATCACTGTATTGGAAATTATTAGATCTGTGCTTGAATCATTTAACAGTCTTTATATGTGGAATGTAATACTCACAACCAAATAATATAACCTGTAAATATACTTTGTAAATAAGTTACAGTGGTGTTTGAAGATACCACCACCCAAGATATTAAATAGTAAAATATATGAAAATATACATATGCTCAAAGTATTTCTTTGATGGCATCAGAGTATGCTGTGTGCCTGTATCTACTAATGCTTTATACTCTCGTGGTTCTGATGCACCAGGCCATCTGATTCACACAGTCCAGTAGACCTGATTATCCCTCTCCTCTACCTGGTTAGAGGCAGGGCCTCTCTAATATTGATCAGAATCACTTGCATATTGTAAGAGTGCTTTGAAGGTCCCTTCAAGAGGATCAGAAGCAGTATCAATTCATCTGTTCTTTTTGGCAGATTTTCCACTGGAAACTGGAGTAGTGTTCTTCTGGGAAGGGTTTCCTTGCAATTCACAGGCTCACTCAGCTAAGACTGAAGTGGGCTTTCTCATGTCCTCCCCATGGTCACGCAAGTAAAACCAGAGGATACGCCATGGTGTATGCTTCCCAGATTCTCTCTCTTGGACATGGAGATGCCTGCTCCTAATAGCCAAAACATTAGACTGCACAGGTGAGGACTAGTACGTGTTCTCTTGGATTTTCCCAACCTTCCGGGACAGTTCCTCCACAGGTGAAACAGAGGCCTGTACATGAGAAGGGAGACTTCCTCCATTTTTCCAGAGCAGGCTAACCATTTCATCCAGTGTTTCTTCTGGGCCATCATTTATGGCCCAGGAGGTTATTGCCAATGTGCTGGCATATGATGGTGGTGCACTTTGTAGAAAGTTTCTCCACATGGCAGGTGTACATACAACTTCATCTGGGTTTGTAGGCAGCAGATTGTCATTTGTATCACTATAGATCATTTCCAGCACAGCTAATTCCATCAAGTATTGGATGCCTTTCTCCATGGTGATCCACCTTCCCAGATAATCCATCATATCTTCCTTGAAGGGGTACCTATCCTTCACACCTTTTAGGAGTAATCTCAGACCTTGAGGGTTTACCCTCTAATTCCATATCACTGGCCCCTTTATTCCAGCATTGGAGCAGCCAGGTGATAATGGGCTCGCCTGGGTGGCAGCCAAAGTCCTTTCCTAGGGATAAAGATTGAGTGATTACCCCTGGCTCTTCCTCTTGTTTCCATGATGGCCCTGATTCATCCTCATCCTTTACAGGACAAGCTGTTTTCCTTGTGTACTTCTTTTTCTGTACAGGAGCGACTGATACTGGCACAAGCTGGGTCTCCGGTGCAGCTGCCATGCCTGTTGGTCTGTCTGTAGGCCCAGAGATCTCCTCTTCCCCTTGAGCATGCTGAACAGCAGTGAGAAGGGATTGATAGGCATGGGCCAGGCCCCAGCACATTGCAGTGATTTCTGTCTCTTGGGAATTTCCAGGCTGATAGCATACTTTTTCCAAACATTTTACCAGTTTGTCAGGATTCTGCACTTGTCTGGGGGTGAAATTCCAAAACATTGGAAGTGACCAGTGTCCTAGGCACTTGCCCATACTCTCCCACACATCCTGCCACTCATAATTATCTAGCCCCAGGGCAGATCTCCAAGTGGTATTCTTGGAAAAGATTTGTATTACTATGGTCAAGACCAGACGCACATTTAGGAGATATGACAACAGAAGCAGGCTGGTGGTGTTGGTGTCCCAAGGATATTTGAAACTCTCAAAAGATGAAAAAGTGTTCTCTGTTCCATTCGTCAGTTGGGTGAGATTACTGATAAATTATAACAGCACACACAAATACCAGCTTAACTTAATGACCAGTGAAATAATCAAATCATAACATGACAGCCCCACAAAGGACACCATAGGGAGTACAAATGCATAAAATACATAAGGTCGTATGTAGTTTAATCAGAAAAGCAAATGCAGTGATCACCATAACATGAAGGGAAACGTACTAAAGCAAATATAGGGTGAAAAAATTCTCTCTAGCAAAACTGAATTCTTTCATTATCTCATCTTGAAACTCAAGCCCTACTATGAGACACCAAATATGAGTGCCCTGGTTTTAACACAGCAGCTATGCCCTGGCAGTCTGTTCAGGAGGCAGAGAAGATTTACTATTACAGGGAGATAGCACAAATGAAAGTAAAAATACCAGCATATGTAGCAGCAGGGGAACAGACAAAATGTGAACTGCCCGCACCCACAAACCAAAGCACAAAAGGGCCACACTCCTGCCTGGAAGCCAAGAAAAATCCCCAAAAACAAACCAAAAAAGGAAATGTTACAAACTATAGAATACACTCCAAGTCCCATAACCCCTTTCAGTCCCAGCCAGCCCTTTCCTTTGCAGTGAGCATGAAGTCAGCATGGTTTTGAATAACTGTTTTGCCCTCCTGGCTTTCACTGTGTCACTGCAGGGGGAGATAGCCCCTCCCATCCCTCATCCCTTCTAGTGGGGCCAGCCAGCTAAAACTAATACAGTTATCTAACTAATTTAGCTTTCCAATACCTATCAACAGAAGAATGCAAATCTTTTGGTATTGACCAAATTTATCTTATCAGTTCTTGGTTCAATAGGATTAAATCCCTCATTATAGTTGCTTTGTAATTTTTCTAATGCCTGTAATATATAATGTGGAACAATTAATACACAATATTGAAAAATGACAATACAAAATACCAAATCATTATCACATCACATTACATGAGGAAAATTTTAAGACTAAATTCTAAAATTTCTTACTAGAAGTTGTTTATGAACAGTTGCTAGCAGTCAAGTTGCCATGGCTTAACAAGTTAATATTAATCATTTAAATCCATCTATATATGCTTTTGCGATCTACACCAACTATGGAATAAAATGCAATACGATCAATGCTTTCATTTCACAATCATCAAAAACTAAATAAACCACATATGGACAGTTACCAGGGCTCAGGAGTCAAAAAGTAAGTTTATTGTGCCAGGCCAACTTGTTCATTAATAGCATATTGTCTGTATCTTGTATATGCCTCAAAGTAGCATTTAACCATCCTTCTGCATGTACAAGAATTAAAAGCCAGTGGTCCTACCTGCCAAATAAACTGTCATGTACTCCATAGACTGAACACACACTAAGGTCTATTAATCCCTTAGGTTTTGTGGCTCGTTTTTCACTTTCAAAATAAATAAGCTGGACATCGTTTCCCTCCAATATAAAGTACAAGTTTTTCCATCTCTTTCCTTTACCTATAAAGAAAGCAAGTAAGACATTACAATATTGTTTTTAAAGAAAATGTAAATTTTATGAAGTAAGAAAAAAAACAGGGCAGTAATGTTTTTGTCCTAATATGAACAGAACAACATACATACATATAATCAGGCCTAAGCAATAACATCAGTATACATACTAAAGGGATAAGGCATATAGAAAATGAATGCTAAGGCATACAGAAAGTGAAGAAGAGGTGATTAGTGGTAACCAACATGGCTTCACCAAGGGCAAATCATTGCCTGACAAACTTGATGGCTTTTTATGATGGAGTTATAGCATCAGTAGATAAGGGAAGAGCAACTGATGTCATCTACCTGGACTTGTATAAAGCATTTGACACTGTCCTGCATGACATCCTGGTCACTAAATTAGAAAAGCATGGACTTAGAGGGATGGACCACACACTGGATAAGGAATTGGCTGGATGGTCACACTCAGACAGTTGCAGTCCACGGCTCAATGTCCAAATGGAGACAAGTGGTGTCCCTCAGAGTAGTGGGACCAGTGCTGTTTAACATCTTTGTCAGCAATATGGACAGTGGAATGGAGTACACCCTTAGCAAGTTTGTGGATGACACCAAGCTGTGTGGTGTGGTTGACACGCTGGATGGAAAGGATGCCATCTAGAGGGACTTGGACAGGCTTGAGAGGTGGGCCCATGCCAACCTCATCAAGTTCAACAAAGCCAAGTGCAAGGTCCTGCACCTGGGTCAAGGTAATCCCAAGAGCAAATACAGGCTGGGTAGAGAATGGCTCAAGAGCACTCTTGAAGAGAAGGCCTTGGGGGTGCTGGTTGATGAAAAACCCAACATGAGCTGGCAATGTGTGTTTGCAGCCCAGAAGGCAAACTGTGTCCTGTGTGATCGGAAGAGTGAGGTGATTCTCCCCCTCTACTCTGCTCTCATGAGACCCCATCTAGAGTACTGTGTCCAGCTCTGAAGCCCCCAACACAAGAAGGACATTGAACTGTTGGAGCGAGTCCAGAGGAGGGCCACAAAGATGATCAGAGGGCTGGAGCACCTCCCCTATGGGGACAGGCTGCGAGAGTTGGGGCTGTTCTACCTGGAGAAGAGAAGGCTCTGGGAAGACCTTATAGCAGCTTTCCAGTACCTGAAGGAGGCCTACAAAAAACCTGGGGAAGGACTTTTTACAAGGGCTTGTAGTGATAGGATGAGGGGTAATAGCTTTAAGCTGGAAGAGGGTAGATTTAGACTGGATATTAGGAAGAGATTCTTTACAGTGAGGGTTGTGAGACACTGGAAAAGGTTGCCCAGGGAGGTTGTGGATGCCCCCTCCACAGAAGTGCTCAAGGCCAGGATGGACGGGGCCTTGAGCAACCTGGTCTGGTGGAAGGTGTCCCTGCCCATGGCAGTGGGGTCAGAACTAGATGATCCTTAAGGTCCCTTCCAACTCAAACCATTCTGTGATTCTATGATAACACATTGCATCCCAATATCTTCAATCAGAATGACTGGAGAAGATAAATGAGAATAGAATATATACAAACTTGGATTAGAACCAAGCCCCAAACACCCCTATATCCAAAAGTTTGAACAGTTCCACATTTCAGAAAAAAAACACAATTAAAAAAAATTTAAAAACTAGAGACTTAAAGGTTTGTTGGAAAACACATTAGATGTATCAGTAAAACGGGGATTTAATCACTAAAACAAAAAGAAATCACTTATTGTTTAATGCCCTCTGAATTACAACTGATAAGGAAGGAACTTCAACTAATTCATACATAAAGCACAGTTTTCAGCTTGATCATCATAGATTCACCACAGCCCTTCATAAAAAAAGCACTAGTACTCACTGTTTTGGAAAACTAACTTTAACATCCAGTTATTATACTCTACTAGATGGACAAGTGATTTTATCGTGTATCTAGATATGTACTCAGTATTCCTGCTTGCACATTTAAAATATCTCATTATCCCTTTTAGGTAAAGATTTTCACTTCAAGCTCATTCTCAGCTGATTCCTCACCCTACTGCATCCCACATTACCACTCTCAAGAGAAGAGATGCTTTCTTTGCTTTATTCAGAGGATCCAGTTTTTATTTCCTTTGAATGCATCTCTTAAATTTGGCTCTATTTAAATGCTTACCTTCTTTCTCACTTTTGCTTGCTATCCATATCACTATTTGGTAATTATTGTTTTGGCTACTGTCCTTGCAATAAGCAGAAACATTATTACTCTTTTTTTTTTTAAATATCAACTTTAGTGGAACAGGAAAACTAAAATAGGAGAGGGACTAGCTTACTCAGAACTTCAAAATCGTGCTCAGTGGTAATTCTTCAGTGATACACTGAAATGAGTCAGGCAATTTTTAATCCAATTATTCTATGCTATGCCATGTCAGTGTTAGAACTTTTAAAAAGATTCAATGTATCATGTACACCAGAATATACATTTTATATTAAACTTATTGAATAACTTGGAATAACAACATTAAATCAGCTCTGGTCTCCAATGAACCTTTCATATGCCTTACAGGCTTTCTACCATCTCTTGCTCACTTTAATTTTGCCTCCACCGGTACCAGTACTACACAAAATATGCATCCACATCTGTATTTTTTAGAAAAAAAAAAACTCACTTTTTTTCAGAAGATATCCTTTTTTGACAATATTTTTATAAAAAGAATCCTTTGTTTTACGACGAATCGTATTGTAGATTTTTTTCCCATCCACTGTATCATTGACCACTTGTTCTTGATGCTGGTAAACAAGGAAGGAATCAACATATTTTTAATCTCAGAAATCACCATGAAAAAATGGCACTATGGAGCTGCAAGTGAATTTTTATTGAATGCTACCAATTCTTTATTAGTATTCTCTCATGTGTC
This sequence comes from Indicator indicator, assembly GCF_027791375.1. Classification (NCBI taxonomy): domain Eukaryota; kingdom Metazoa; phylum Chordata; class Aves; order Piciformes; family Indicatoridae; genus Indicator; species Indicator indicator. The sequence continues at coordinate 272,579 of NC_072052.1, read as the reverse complement.
TTAACAAGCTAATATAATTTAATACAATACTTTGCCAGAAATGCAACTATTTCTTGTAGAATGATTAGGTCAGAATTATGATATTAGAAAAAAAAAAGGTTTAAAAACTGACCAATTTTCACAAAGTAACATCTTTATTGTTTTAATGCTAAACGGAAAGTAGAAACAGTGATCTATACAAAATTTACACAAGTCCTTAAAGGTTATTTAGCTTCTAACTGTCTTCTACCAAGGCTTTTGGGACTGAGTAATTAAAGACAATTCAAACTGAATGATTAATACACAAAGTCGCACAATCTCTCACTAATCTTATTAGCACTCGTCTTAATGGAGTGTTATTTTAATAAAAAACAATAGGAGAAAGTAGAAGAAATAGAAGAAGGATAAATTTACATAGAAAACTAATATCGGGAAATGTAAATACCAATCTGAAATGGCCTAAAGCCAAGCAAGTTTGACCTTACCGAGTCAGCTAATCAGCAAAAGTTCTTTAGCCATAAGAAAACATGAAAAGACTGTCAAGCAGTGAGAATAGTATTGAGATGAAGTGATATATATACTAGCTCCACACTAAACACTCTACTTTTCTCCCTCCCCCCACATACATCTTTAAGATTTATGCTTTTGAACAACACATCAAAGGCAAGATTTTAGTATTAGGATTTACAGGACTTGCAATGGAAGCAATACTCAAATTTAAATGATGTACAAAACAACAGATCTAGTGAAATGTGCTTTAAAGTAAATTTTAAACTAGAAATAGGATGACTGAAACAAATAATAAGCAAGATTTCTAAAATTCTTTTTCTTCAAAAACAGAGCATGACAGTATGTGGGAGAACACAACCAAATGCAATTATACCACTAATAACTTTTTAAAAAATTAAAATAAAAATGCCAAAGTCACAAATCTATCTGAATAACTTAAAAGAATTTGATATAGTCTCACTTGGAAAATTAGTCAATGGAGAAAAAGTTATTGATGCAAGAACCATAAGTGGATATATAAAGTTCCCAAATGAAGATGATTGCCATGATACAAAAAGAATTATGGAGAACAAGGAAAGTTACTAGGTGAAGCTTTTCAAGGATCAGTCTCAGAATTCAAATTTCCTCACATTTTTCTCAACTGTATTACAGAGCATGAATTAATAGTAGCAGTCAGCTGGGAAGGATTGATGACAAGCCAATTAGCAATAAAGGGATGACTATAAGAATAATAAGGCATAATTCTAGTAATACAACATAAAATTTGCACTTGTTGATATTTATCAATAGAAAACAATATAATATAATGTGACTATGATAACAACACAGATAATATTCTAGGATATATTTGGTTAAGTACTGTCACAGAAAAAATTAATTAGTAACGACATGGTATTTTGAGCTGTTCTGGTTCATTACATTCAAGAAACAAACTCGCACTGGAATCAGTGATAGTAAGATAACTAAAAGAATGTTATGAAGAGACAAAAAAACAGATTTGGTATGTTGACTACAGGAGAATACAAGAAACACCCTTGTATTAATAAAATAGATCTAACAAAGGAATAACTATTTAGGTTGGAAATTTAAACAAATTTCTAACCATCAAAACAGGAAAGTTTGCAGATAGTTAGGAAACAAAGTATACAAATATATTTCAGAACTAGCTATAACTATGGAAAACTAGATTATGTAGTTTGCTTATTATCAGTAGTCTCTTAGGATGAATTTACACTATGTTCCAGAACATGCCCTGTAATCCCAGTCCCCTGACCATCTCTGAAGCTTTTCTGTGTATATAGATCTTCTCTGATGGAAGAAAGATGCCAGACATGGAAGAATGTAGGGCAGCCTAGTTCCTGTGTCCGTCCCCCCCCCCCAACATGATATTAAGGCACATCATTGATTCAAGCAGTGACCAGAACTGAGGGCACAAGACTGAACATTTACACCCCAGAGAATAGACAAAGCTTACTATACCTTATGTTTACTAAAACCCATCTTAGGTAAGTGAATGCATGAGGATAAAATGGAAGAAACACACAAGCTCAAAACAAAAATTCAGGAGGGGATAATGCTGTTCAACCATTATGGATATCTCCTGCTGTAATTCAGTTCCTATATTGTAAATATTTTAGGATTAAGTCAATATCTTCAATAATAAGTATTCAGAGATGAAGTTTTACCTGCATTGGAACAGGATCTTTAAGGTAATATCCTTCAACAATCTGTTCTTTTCTATAATGTTCAATGATCTCAGCGATGCTGTTCAAACAAAAGAATAAGATTTACAAAGTTAAACCAGTTAGTTGGTTTTTTTCCTCTGTATGAGAATTTGGTTTTCCATGCAATCACACTACATTTCATCACAAATTTATAATAAAAATCACAACCTTGTTTGCAGCAAGGACACTGTGCTAATACATCGAAGTCAAGAAAATTCACAGAACTGTATTCATAATGTATTATTGCTAAACTCCACAGAACATTTTCGACCAGTTGTTGAAAATGCCTGTATGGTGTCTGGCTGGGATAGAGTTAACTTTCCCCATAGCAGCTTTCATAATGCTATGCTTTATATTAGCAGCTAGAACATGTTGATAATAAACCAGTTTTGGCTACTGTTGATCAGTGTTCCCACAGCATCAAGGCTGTCTCTGCAACCTCACTCCTTGAAGATCTGTAGGCAGGGGGTGGACAAGAGGTTGGGAAGGGACATAGCCAGGACAGCTGACCCAAACTGATCAAAGATATATTCCATATCATATGACATTGTGCTCAGCAATAAAAGCTAAGAGAAGGGGGTGGGGGGGAGGGCATTTGTTAATGCATTTGACTTTCGGAGCAACCGCTATGCATACTGAGGTCCTACTTTCCAGGCAGTGGATGGACATCCCATGCTGATGCAAAGTAGAAAATAAATATTTTTAATCTTTTTGTTTTTCTTTGCTTCTGCACATGGCATTTGGTTTTCTTTATTAGAGTGCTTTTATCTTGACCCATAAGTTTTTCATCTTATTTTGCCGCATTGGGGAGGTGGAATAAGAATCTTGGTGGACACCTGGTGGACAGCCAAGGTCAACCCATCACAATACCAAATGAGTACACTTCCTTTCCCGTATAAAAGTAACACGTGTGTTTTCCAGTTCTCTTCTGCTATTTTATTAGTCCCAGACTAACTAGGAAAGGGGAATGGGAGATACTTCAAACTGTGCAAAGCAATTTCTTTCTAGGAAGACAGGAGTGGGAAACAAAAGTTTTGTAATGTGGATTATGCAGATTATACTTCAAAATCATTGAGCTATCATGCTAAATTACCTACCCAGTCAATAATACTCCTACAGGGAAGCTTGCATTCTAATTACCAGAATCGGTTTTAAGTAGTATTTTGAAGGATCAGGAAGGGAGTAGTGACAGACGTAAGCTAAAATTCAACATATCTTTGAGTTGCTCTTATTTTTGCAGTTATTTACAGTTACACTGCGATAAATTGAAGTAACATTAATATCAAGACAGGTGAATCATTCATATACAAAGTATCAACCTGAAAATAAAGAGCTAAGTAAGGAGAGAACAAAAACCATAATTTATATGTTTCTTCACTTCATATATATTGTGTGTGCAAATGTAATCAATACACGGGATAAATCTTTGGTCTACTACTAATGGATAACATTTTGTCCAAAGGAAATATATAGAATACTATAAAATGATCAATAAAAACTAGTAAATGAAGTAATAGAAAGACATCTTTGCTTGCTTTTTCTCTATCTTGTTCTTCTAAGCTATGAGCTAGTGTAAGCCTGTTAAATCAATGAATCTTCCCACAAATGTTTTTATTTTTCAAGTTTCTAAAGTGACTTGAATTTCTCAGTACTACTAAAAAAATCAAATAAACTTCAATTTCTATTGATATGCAATATGCATATGCCATTTTCTCCATAAACATTTAAGCTTTACCATACTACCTGAAATAATCATTGCATTTTACACGTTTAACAGCTACTGCCAACATCTTGTTGTGAGGGCAATCAATAATAATGCAACTTCATATAATTTTTCCTCATTCATCAAATTGAGAATACTTTGACTGTCAAAGTCTCCTCTCCTTCCCTGGTTAAAAAAATAAGAGTCATCCTTCAACATAAGAAGCAATTGCCTGATTTCTTCCAATGTTGTAAAATGAGCTAAAGAATAATCCAAGTTTTAATTGAAAATTTATTTTGGAGTTCCAGTACCACAGACTAGAAATTTATTCCTTGATGAGAGATTAAAGGTTTTTTTCTTCTTTAGCCCTCTTCTCCCCTACAAACTCAACTCCGATGGTCACTGTATATTGTTTTACCACTAAAGCAACCCAAATGACTGACCAAGCCAAACATTGCAAACAGAAAAATACCACACATAATCAAATACACTTGAGAACGAATGTTGTAGGTTAAGGGAAATCAAGAGTTAATTGGTATAACCACAAAGAAAAGTCCTCCAGAGGCTAGAGAGTCCCAGGGGGATGGGCAGTTTGTCCCAAGATATTGTAATCTCTTATTCTATTCCGTTTTCCTGTATTTTTCTATTTAAGGGAGTGCACAGCCAAATCTCTTTCTCTTCTCTCCAGTCAGGACGCACGTGCAGTTATCTTTTGTGGGGAAGAGGTTTTTCTCTTGGCCTTGGCTGGCTGCGAATTTTAAGCTACGCCACTGGGCCTGGAGAAGCCTGCGGTAGGCCTGGGTCGGGGGGGGGGGGGGGGGGGGGGGGACAGTTTGGTCTGCTCTTGGGCCTGCTGAGGCTGAGTGGGGTGAAGGTTTTTGGAAGGCTCTGGAAGGTTTTGGCCTGGTAGGCCCAGGTGAAGAACTGAGCCTAATTTGAAAATGTATTCCTTTTACCTGAATACTTTTTGTATATATATCTGTAAATAGAATTTCCATTTAAACTTCTAATCCAGTGTGGAGCATTTTTATTTTAATCCTTGGGTAGGGGTAAAATATCTTTTCTGTCCTTTTGCCATGGGAAGATCATGACTCAAAACTAGGACAATGAATTTGCAAGTGATCCAAGTTATCTAACGTGTAAAATGTAAAGCATGAAATCAGACTGACCACAAAAAAATCTAAGGAAAAGGGTTTATGGTTCTTTTTAGCATCTGACAGCAACAAAACCCAATTTACACGGAATAACTCAAGAAAAGTATAAATAAGTATGAACTACAAAACTGAATGGTACCTCCACCGGAACTTTGCTTTTTATAACCATGGAACAGTCTTTTTGTTTTGAGTAATAGTTCTTAAACATTTCTATCTATCCAACGGAAGTGTTTAGAACAATCATTATTTTGCTTTCTTACACCCAATAGTGACTTATTTACACTCTTTCGCTTTCTCTGTTTGAACTTTGCAAGGAAAAAAATTAAAAAGACAGTTTCAAACCATCACAGTTACACAGGATATGCAGGATGTACTTATCCTAACGGGGGATACACTTCTTCGCTCATAAGCTGTCAGGACTGATTGAGAGGGCTTTAAACTAGAATCAGTAGGGGAAGTGGATACCAACAGGAGAGCTGAAGGTCAGTCAAAGGTTGGCATAGCATCTTCTGAGGGGGGCAATTCCTATACAAGAATTTATGATGCTCTGGGAAGCATTGAGTGCTTAGGAGCATCTGAAATGCTAGTATGCCAACACACACAATACAAGAAACAAACAGGATGAACTGGAAGTGTCAGTCAGTTCCCAGAGCTGTGATATCACTGGTATTAGCAAAATTTAGTGGAATGAGTCCTAGAACAGGGTGGAGGACTACAGGATGTTCCGGCGGGATAGGCAGGGCAGATGAAGTTGTGGAGTTGCACTGTATGTAAGAGAGGTGTGGCTGCATATGGGAACTGGACCAGCAGGAGCTAAGTCCTCCTTAAAAGCAGGATCTAAGTCCTCCTTAAAAGATCAGTCAGACAACAAGGACAGAGTTATGCTTGTGAGCATGAAACCATGGGATGAGAGCCTTCTGGTATCTAAAAGAAGCATCTGTTTGTGGCTACCTTGACCTCTTAGATAAGGAGGGAGCGACGTCACTGAGTAGCGAAAAAATGTTTGCTTGTTAAGTCGTATTATCACACAGATGCAGTTTTTGTAATTTTGCCCACATGTTGTATCAGCCGCTTTAGGATATATAAACTCTCAGATGTTTTAATAAAACATCTTTCACCACCATATCGGAGTCCATGCCTTAATGCGACATGTCAGCTGTACAGCTTTTACAGTTAGGGATGATATGGTTGAGAGCCTCTGGGTAAGAATTAGGGGGATAGGAAAGAATGGGATCGCCCTACTAAGATAATGAGTTATTCAATAGGCAATTAGCAAAAATCTCTGCATCGATAACCCCGGTCTTTATGGGAGATTTCAACTTCCCAGGCATTTAACTAGGCATACCATAGTGCTGTGACAATCAAGTCTGGGAAATTCCTGAAGCTTGTGGAAGATAACTTCTCATCACAAGTACTTAGTATCATTAGATGCCCTCATAGACTTTCTGTTTGTGAATAGAGAAGGACTCATGGGGGGTTTGAGGGTAGGTGTCTGTCTTGGCTACAGTGATCGAAAAGTGGCTGAGTTTAAAGTTTTCAACATAATGAGAAAAAAGGTCAGTAGAGTTGCTACCCTGGACTTCAGGAGAGTAAAATTTAAGCTATTCAGCAAGCTACTTAGCACTGTCCCCTAGGAATCTGCTTTTGAGGGCTTAAGGGTCCATAAGTGCTGGTCAGTTTTTAAAAACATAGGATCAGGCAATCCCCTTGTGCTGCAAGTCAAGCAAGTAAGATAGAAGACCAACTTGTCTGAACAGGGAGCCCCTCTTGGAACTCAGGAGAAAAGAGAAATTGTATAACCTGTGGAAGTGAGGTCAGGCTTCACAGGAAGAGTACAGAACCCTGGTTTGCATATGCAGGAAGACACATGAAAGGCCAAAACTCAACTAGAGTTGAAACTGGCTCATGTTGCATGAGAGAAGAAAGGCTTTTTAAAGTATGTTAATAGCAAGAGGAGTCAAAAGGAAACATTCAACAACATAGTTGTTGAAGATGGTCACCTGACAAATGGGGATGGGCGTTCAACACTTTTATTGTTTCAGTCTTTAATAATATTGATTGACCTTGGGCTGCCTGGTCCTCTGAGTTGGAGGACTATGACTGCAGGAACAGTGACTTTCCATTTGTGGACACTGAAATTGTAAGGGATCAGTTGTGTCAAATGAATGTTCATAAATCCATGGGGCCTGTTTGGAATCATCCCAGAGTACAGGAGGAGTTAGCAGGACCTCTCTTGATCATCTACTAAACGTCTTGGCAGCCTGGGGAATCTCCGCTGACTGGAAGCTAGCCAATGTTCTTCCAGTTTACAAGAAAGGGGTGACGGAAGATGCAGGAAACTACAGACCTGTTAATCTAACCTCAGTATCTTGAAAAATTAAAGGGAAGTTCATACTGGATGTTATTAAAAGGCATGTAAAGGACAATGCAATCATCAGATATCCTTCTATGATAAGGTCACATGCCTGGTGAATGAAGGAAAGATGGTGGATGTAGTTTTTCTGAATTTTAGTGAAGCTTTTGATACTCTCACAAATATCCTGACTCTGAGACTAGTGTCACAGGCAGGAGGTTTGAATTCCTTAATCATGGGTCACTTCACAGATCACCAGGTCTGCTGGCAACAGATGGAGTGCACCTGTCTCAAAGGGGGTAAAAGATCCTGGGACAAGAGTTATCAGGGCTCATAGAAAGGGCTTTAAACTAGATTTGAAGGGGGAAGGGGATAGAAGCAGAGAACCATTCAGTAGCAGAGATGCAAGGGTTACCAATTGGTTAGTAACCATGGGACCACCTGAGAATGGACAGGTAGGAATTAGGTCTTCTCCCTGCAAAAAGGTGTCAGGATCAATAGCCCAATTGAAGTGCATGTACACCAATGCATATAGCGTGGGCAACAAAGAGGAGGAGCTGGAAGCCATCATGCAGCAGGAAAAATATGATATAGTTGCCATCATATAAACATGATGGGACAGCTCACATAACTGGAGTGCTGCCACATCGATGACCTTGACAAGGGGATCCAGGGCACCCTCAGTAAGTCTGCAGATGACACTAAATTGGGTAGGAGTGTCGATCTACTGGAGGCAAAGAAGAATCTGCAGTGATCATTATTGGCTGGATCAATGGGCTGAGGCCAACTGTATGACATTCAACAAGGCCAAGTGCCAGGTCCTACACTTTGGTCACAAAACCCCCATACAACGCTACAGGCTTGGGGCAGAGTGGCTTGGCAAAGAGGGATCTGGGGGTACTGGTTGACAGTCAACTAAACACAAGCCAACAGTGTGCTCAGGCAGCCAAGAAGGCCAACAGCATCCTGGCCTGTATCAGGACCAGGGAATTGATCTTACCCCTGTACTCTAGTACTGTGTTCAGCTTTGGGCTCCTCACTACAAGACATTAAGGTGCTGGAGTGTGTCCAGAAAAGGGCAATAAGGCTGGTAAGAGGTCTTGAACACAAGTCCTATGAGGAGCAGCTGAAGGAGCTAGGGTTGTTCATCCTGGAGGAGGCTGAGGGGAAACCTCATTGTTCTCTACAACTACCTGAAAGGAGGTGGGGGCTGGCTTCTTCTCCCAAGTAACAAGGTAACAAGTGATAGGGCAAGAGAAAATGGCCTCAAGTTGCACCAGGGAATGTTTAGATTGGATATTAAGAAAAATTTCTTCACCAAAAGGGTCATCAGGCACTGGAATAGGCTGCCTGGGGAAGTAGTGGACTCACCATCCCTGGAGGTATTTAAAAGATGTCTGGATGAAGAACTCAGGGACATGGTCAAACAATTGTGTACAGGGAGATATTAAGTTATGGTTGGACTTGATGATCTTAGAGGTCATTTCCAACCAGGTGATTCTATGATTCTGGACAAGTTGTCCAACTGTGAGATGAACAGGTGCTCTGGGTGAAGAATTAGATGAATGGCAGGACTCAAAAGGTCATAGTGAATGGGGCTCAATCTAGCTGGCAACTGGTCACCAGTGGTGTTCCTCAGGGCTCAATTCTAGGGCCAGTTCTGTTCAATATCTTTATCAGCTATCTGCTTGCAGGAGTTGAATGCATCATTAGCAAGTTTGATGAGGATACTAGACTGGGAGGTGCTGTTGACTCTCTTGAGGGACAAGATGCCTTTCAGTGGTATCTACCCAATGCTCCAATCTATGACATGAAATTTAATAAGAACAAATATGCTGGATTGTATACATGGGACAGAGCAACACTGGGCACAAGCATAAACTGGGAGAGAAGAGGCTGGAGAGTAACACTGCAGAACGGGATCTGAGGGTGCTGGTTGACAGTAGGCTCAACATGAGTCACCAGTGTGCCCTGGGAGCCAGGAGGGCAAATCACATCCTGGGGTGCAAACACAGCACAACCAGCCAGGCAAGAGAGAGAATTATCCCACTGTATTTAGCATTGGTGTGCCTTCACCTTGATTACTATGTGCATTCTGGTACCTATGATTTTAAAAGAATGTGAAGGTCCTTGAATATGTCCAGAGGAGGGCAACAAAACTGGTTAAAGGGCTGGAAGGCATGTCCTATAACATGCTGAGGACTCTGAGTTTGTCTAGTTTGGAGAAAAAGAGGCTGAGGGTCAATCTCATTGCTTTCTGCAGCTTCCTGAGGAAGGGAAATGGAGAGGGAGGTGCTGATCTCTCCCTCCTTGGGATCCAGTGACAGGACTCATGGGAATTGCTTGAACCTGTCTCAGGGGACATTCGGACTGGACATTAGGAGGCATTTCTTTACCGTGAGGGTGGTCAAACACTGAAACAGACTTCCTAGAAAGGTGGTTGGTGTCCCATGCCCGTCTGTGGATAATGCCCTTAGCAATATCCTTTAACTTTTGGTTGGCCTGGGACTAGATAATTGTTTTAGGTCCCTTCCAACTGAAACTCTTCTAAACAGACAACCCCCTCCTGATAGTTGGGGTTGGAAGAGACCTGGCAAGTTCATCTAGTTCAAGCCCCCATCTTGAAGGAGGGTTTAACAAGAATAGATTGCTTAGAACTCTCACAATACGAAAAAAAAAGTGGTTTGTGCTCAGATGGAATTTTCTGTATTTCATTTTACATTTCAAGTGTCTGTCTCTTCTTTGCTCCCTCCCATCACCTATTTCTAAACAGTGATAAGATTTCTCTTCATCAGCCTTCTCTTCTCAAAGCTTAACAGTCTCAGCTCTCTCCAGCTCTCCTCATATGGCAGCTACTCTAATTCCTTCATCATCTTCATGGCCCTTTGGTGAAGCCTACAACACCTGGACTCTCTATTTCCAAGCAATATCCCATCCAAGTACTAACTGGGCCCAATGCTGAAATAGGGCATGTTCAGGCTGATGTGGCCACAGGCTAGTAAGCATATATTTTCTGTTTGAGATTTAACAATACGCAGTTAGTAAAATCACTCACTCCTTCCCAAACAGACTTTACCGTTTTTTACATGAAAAAGTAGATATTACTCTAGTAGCCACCTATCTTATCCATTGAATAAACACAAAGATCACAGAAGTTACATGTTTTACTGAAGTTCATGGGAAAATACTATTTCATTATATAGTCAAAATAATTCACGCTATGTATTTCACATTTCCAATGTATTAGGATCTTCAAATAGACAACTAAAAGACTACAGATTGGTTGTTTGTAGAGATGATATAAGAAAAAGAAATAATGAAAGAAACTTCAATATGAGAGAGCGTAAATACAGTCTGTTACATTCACAAATAGAAGTTTTGAGCAATTTATATACAGAATGGTGGGAGAACATGCAAAGGGAAAAGTTTAGTGGAAAATGTAGTCTTCCTATGCATCACATAGCACTAGGTTCCTGAGATATACCCAGGAATATTTTCCCATGATCATCCAGAATAATTTTTACTTGCTTTTGGAATATAGGCAGAGACCTGATATTGCTTATATTAAGTTGAGGACCTTCCAGTCTCATATCCAGATATTCAAATTACCCAGGAAATAAAATGTCACCTTTTCACAGAATCACAGAATGGTCTGAGTTGGAAGGGACCTCCAAAGGTCATCTAGTCCAACACCCTCTGCAGTAAGCAGGGGTGTGCTCAACTAGATCAGGTTGCCCAGAGCCCTGTCAAGCCTCACCCAGGGATGGGCCTTAATCACCTCTCCGGGCAACCTGTTCCAGCGTTCCATTACCCTCATGGTAAAGAACTTATTCCTAACATCAAATCTATATCTACTCTTCTCTATTTTGAAGCCACTGCCCCTTGTCCTATCACTACAGGCCTTTGTAAAGTCTCTCCATCCTTCTTGTAGGCCCCTTTCATCTACTGTAAGGGAGGTACTGAGTTGGTTTCCTTACTATTCTTCAGGCTCTTACTTCTGTATGGAAAATCTTGTTCTATAATTTATGTGACTATAACTGTAATCAATACTCTGCAAACAAAGAACAGATTTGCTTTATTTTATCCATTATTATAATCCCATTTACAATCACTAAAAAGGCAAGAGAGGAATATTAAGAGAAACAACACTACTACAAAGGATTCCTTTAAAGTTCTAAGTCTAATCACTAGTATCAGCAGATACCTTCAGAGCACTGAAATTAATAGTTTATAATAAAAAGATCAATTAAAACTCATAAATCATTATCTTGCACAAATTCATAGTTCCTATGTTTCTCTTGTGGAATCGATGTAATTTGACCTTTTGTGGTGAAGGCACCATATGCCCAGAATTATGCCCCCAAATACTGGAAAACTCATCCCAACATGTTTGGGCAAGTTCCCCTCTTCCACCCTCCTTTCCGGAGTGGGGAACAAAGGCCCAGGCCCAGCCAGATGGCAAAACAACCCCAACCTGCCTTGTAAGGGGTAAACAACTACATGCACCCATCACATGGCATGCTCATGCTTCTTCCATTTAAGGGCATAATTCTAGCTTCACGCTTTCTATAGGATAAAGCAGGTTGTTGACAAGAATGCCAATTGGCCAATTTCAGCCTCGAGAAACTTATAAGTATTACCCCACTTGTAAACAAGTTGCTCTCTCCTTTTGCTCTCTCCTTTTGTTATCCAGAGCTTCGTATGCTCTCGCTTTGCTCTCGCTTTGTAAGCTCGCAGTACTTAAGAATCATAGAATTAGTCAGGGTTGGAAGGGACCACAAGGATCATCTAGTTCCAACCCCCCTGCCATGGCCAGGGACACCTCACACTACATCAGGCTGGCCAGAGCCTCATCCAGCCTGGCCTTAAACACCTCCAGGGATGGGGCCCCAACCTCCTCCCTGGACAACCCATTCCAGGCTCTCACCACTCTCATGGTGAAGAACTTCTTCCTCACTTCCAGCATGAATCTCCCCACTTCCAACATTATTCCATTCCCCCTAGTCCTATCACTACCTGATAGCCTAAAAAGTCCCTCCCCAGCTTTCTTGTAGGCCCCCTTCAGATACTGAAAAGCCACAATAAGGTCACCTCAGAGCCTTCTCTTCTCCAGACTGAACAGCCCCAACTCTTTCAGTCTGTCCTCATAGGAGAGGTGCTCCAGCCCTCTGATCATCCTGGTGGCCCTCCTCTGGACATGCTCCAACATGTCCATATCCCTCTTGTAATAGGGGCTCCAGAACTGGATGCAGTACTCCAGGTGGGGTCTCACCAGAGCTGAGTAGAGGGGGAGAATCACCTCCCTTGACCTGCTGGCCACGCTTCTCTTGATGCAGCCCAGGATCTGGTTGGCTTTCTTGTCTGCAAGTGCACATTGACAGCTCATGTTGAGCTTCTCATCCACCAGCACACCCAAGTCCCTCTCCTCAGGGCTGCTTTCTAGCCAGTCACTACCCAGCCTGTATTTGTGCTTGGGATTGCCTCGACCCAGATGCAGGACCTTGCACTTTGTCTTGTTGAACCTTAAGCCATTGCCTGTAAGTCTTCTCACTCCCACATGCATGCATACTAGTGGCTTCTGCAACACAGAGAAGAAGCCAGTGCCCCAGGAAAGCTGCCGTGCCTCAGTTTGCTCAAGGAATTTGCAAAGGAGATCCCGTCACTGAAAGTACAAAAGCCAGCGTCGAAAGCCCAGTCCCAGCAGATAGGAAGAAGACTCCACCGTGTCTTAAAGAGGACTGGACTCCCCAGGGTAAGCTTTAGCCCAGAGGGGAAAGGACTAGCCCAAGCCCGGCAGTCCAACATCAGCTACAAATGTAAGCAGCAGACCGAGCAGCCACGACTTCGTGTGTACTAGCTCGTATAAGCAGGAATTGTGCTCAGCCGCCCTGCGTGACCCCGCTTTTTGTGGGAGACAAACGGAACCGCCCGCTTTGCTGCTCCGCAGCCCTGTGCCACCAGGGTGACATAACCCGGGACTTCCCGAGAGAGAGAGTGAGTCCCGTCCGCTCTCTTTGGAGTTCAAGCAAAGGACTGCATCGTAACCTTAAACGGGAAGCAGTCACCGAGAAGAATTGGCATTGTCAGTTCCACTTTGAGCCAAAGGGAACCGCTGCTCCGCGTAGCCACACCCCTTCCCCAAAGCCCATTGCCCCTGTATTGGAGACGTCTGACCCCGCCTACCGGGAACCGTCGCCCCACCCCACCATGCAGGCTGCGAGGGCCAACCCCGAAGGACCCGGCCCCGCCTCGCAGGACCACTTCCCCCGGACCTGCCCTGCTGGGCCGATCCTGTCTGGGAGCTGCACCAGCCCTGCCAGCCCCCAGCCGTGGGGCCACCTTCCCAAGGGAAGCTGCCGATCAGCGGAAAGTCTCACCCCTCCTGCAGAGGCAGGAGGAGAAAAAAAGTCACTGTCCAGAAGGAACCCCCCCTGCGGCCCGCCAGCGACTCAGCCGCAGCCTCAGCCCGAGGAGCCTTCCCCCGCCTGGAATGGATCAGCCTCGGGCCACCCCCGGGCAACCACTGTGCAGCCAGCGTAACCCAGCAAATTACTTTGCTACAAACAAAGACACAGTGTATCTTCTCACGTGTGCAACACTCACTAACTTTCAGTTCAAAGCACCTGCACCTAGCTGCATGATATTCTAGCTTGAATTGGCTCTTGATAGCATTGTAAATTTTTCTGTGTATATAATTAAAGCCGCCAAGCGTCTTGTCGAGTCACCATCTGGTGGACAAGTGGTGGAACTGCACCCTTCTTTCCCTTAATTAGAAATTAATTCCGTAAATATTCTAATTGGGTCAAATTGCACATACTAAACCAGTTATGGGATGTATTTTCACAACTGTGCACTAGAATCTATATAAAAATAGTGATTAATCAGTTATTAATAATTTTTGATAAGTAATAAAATAATTTTCATAATTCATATTTCATAATTCATTAATTGATAACCTCTCCATCACACCCTTTTCAGCTACTTCTGATTGTTACATACAACAATCCACCTTAAGTTTTCATATAAAGACTTCCTTCTTCCAGTGTCCATAAAAAATAAACCAGTACAAAAATTAAGCACACAGGTAACTAATCCTTTTTTCCTGCTGCTTATTTACTACACTCTGAAGCAGACCTTATGGTAAATAATTTGGGGCAGTTACCACCTTCATTTTGCATCATTATCTTGCATTGCACACTGTTTGAACTTCAAAGTTTATCAACTTTCAATAAGTATTAACTTGGACAGAATTTGAGTCTAAGATTATATTAGTAATTCCCCAAAACATTCAACTAAAACTAGAAGTCATTCAAAGCCAAGTAGTTCTCTTTCACAGAGGAGAATCTTTGCAACCTAGGTACCAAAATAGTCAAAAACCCCTCTAAAAGCATATTATCATAACTTCGTGATGCTTAATCTTTTAATATTGTTTTCTATCCAACGTCAAAGAATTTTCTCTAGATAACAGTATTTTATATATGTACTTCAAGTGAATCCAGAAGTGTGAAATTAATTTCTTAAAGTAATAACCTATTGCAGTAAGCTTCTGGAGCTACACTATTTAATGTTGAAAAGACATTTGAAACTAATAAGACTTCTGCTAATTTGCTAATTAGGTTAACATCATCTAAGGTGTAATCTTTTAGCTGATCATCCTCCTAATAAGCCATTTAACTAGAGAACAGGCAAAAGATTTACCTTCAAAGGCTGACACTGCAGCTAGCTTGATTTTCAATGAGAATGTCTGGAGATCAGACTGATTAAATGTAGAAAGTACTCAAGCAGCCAATGTGTGGGATATATGTAGGTAAATAAAGTTCCAATTGCTTAGTCTCAAGCGATCATCCATTTAAAATCATATGAAGAATTCCACTGAATTTAGTTAGCAGACCTTGACATTTTCTCAGACACACCAGCTGTTGGATATCTACCCACTCAGAATCCAAGCTGAAAGTGAGAAAAATTCTCTATTGGGATGAAGTATGCCCTGGTTCTATGTGAACAAGTCTGGAAAATTATTATGTGGCAGGCAATGGCATCAATTAAAATAGCTCAGTTTTCACTACTGAGAAATCTTGATAATCTTATTCATAGAGTTGTCACAGATTCAAGGATGAAGCTGTATTGATATCTTCTCCCATAAAAGGAGAAACTTACCTTGTCATTTCTTTTTGTACATATTATCGTAATTTTATACCCATGGCAAAACAAACACATCCCAAGTTTCATCACTTGTGAAATTATCTGTACTTCTGACCAAAGTATCTGTGTCGGTGTGAGCTGAAATTCCCCCCCCCACCAACAATAACCAGGCTAGCTCAGTCTGGAAGCAAATGAAAAGCTGTATTTACAAGCAGAGTCTAAAATCTACAATGAAATGCAATGAATATGTACAAATATACAAAATTCACGACATTAACAAATATATACAATCAACAGAAAAGCACAACCGATCTCCCTTTGCTTCCCCCCAAAGGGGCCTCCCTCTCCCAGGAGCTTCCCCCCCAGACCCCCCTGGACAGAGAAGCAGAGTTAGTTAAGCAGAAAGTTGTTAACTTAGCTGCCAAGGTCAGTACGTGTTATCTTCAGCCAGAAGAGAAGAAGAAACAGCAGCCAGACAGCCCAGCAACTGCCCCCACTGCAGAACGCAGAATGTGCAGAGTGCCTACTTTGTTTTGGGTAATAGTTCTTAAACATTTCTATCTATCCAATGGAAGTGTTTAGAACAATCGTTATTTTGCTTTCTTACACCCAATAGTGACTTATTTACATTCTTTCACTTTCTCTGTTCTGAACTTTGCAAGGAAAAATTAAAAAGACAGTTTCAAACCACCACAGTATCATTCACATTTTATGATTATTTAATGATATTTTTCAGTGAAGATAATTTCTCCCTTTCTTGTCAATACTGATTTCTACTTATAGTTTAAAATCCCTACTGAATGTCTCTAATAAAACTAACATTTTAATTTTCCTCTTTCATATACAAAAAACTTTATTATGAATAGTAGCTTCCAGAACAACACATAATTCTCATAATTACATGCCATAATCCAATTTATAGGGTGAAGAAAATAATTTACAGAAGAAAAATACTTCAAAAGAAACAAATTACATTTAAGCTTTTGAAGGCTTTTAGAATGTGCTTAGTTACAACTAAACTACTAAGCAAGTTAGTTAAAACTCTTATTTTCTTAAATACTGATATGATCATAAGATTTCAGTAAGTCATCAGTGTTATTCAAATTCTTTACAGAAGTATAAAACACACACAACTATTAAAACTTACCTATTATAATATCTGCCTCCCATCATAAACTGATTGCTTGATGCTGGGCATATTTTAAAACGCTGAATATTTTCACTGGTCCGAAAATAAAGTGAATAATCACCAGGTGTATTATCTGAAGGCCTCACAAGAAAACTGCACACCTGACCAACTGAAAAGATATCATAATACAGTGTTATTCACTGTTACTTAAGTGTCATTTATGAGCTCTTATCAAATCTCTCTCTGCACAAATTAGCAAGTATTGCATGCTTAAAAGGAGAAAGTCTGATGCAAGTTCCAACAGCGATTCCTGTTCTTCACTGAAATGGTATGAAGTAGTACTAAACTGCCAAAGTTAATGGAAAGTCATTTAGTTGTAGCTGACAACCTATTTCCACTTTTGTCATCTCTTTACAAGAGCATATGGGGTATGTGTAGGAAATTTGAAAATGTTTTCCAAAAAAACTAAATATTTTTGTTCTCATATTTAAGGTATGTTGCTTGACATTATGAGTCAGAAATCTTGATGATTTAATTTTTTAAATTATTTCCTCTATGAGGAGACTAAGTTAGAATTATGAAACTAGCTGCACTTGAGAACATAAAAATATATTCAGTGCTCAGCCATGAAGTTTTTTTTCCAATGTAGTAGCAACCACAGGTCGGATGATCATATGTTCATACAGAAATAACAGGTTTTACTGCAACCTGTTATAAACAGGATTACTTTGTATCATTCCACTATCACTGTATTTCCATCTGAAATATGAGTACCTGTCATCAGCAAATTGTAAGCCTCTTGTTTGGAGATCTTCCCATGGAACCATCTTAAAGAAGAAAAGAAAAATTAGAAAGCAAGACTATCAGCTCTCTGGTTTAGTTGTTGTGATATCTAAGACCAGCACCAATGAATTAATCTTTATTTTAAAAAAATCTAGTACATACAGATTATATAAGCAACCTTTATATTACTCAGCAATTCTGTTTTTCTGCCAATACAATGAAAAATGTCTACAGCTATATAAACTCATTTCAATACAAGTGTCAATACAAAGTAGATGTTCAAATCCAAGTGTTCAGAGATGAAAATGCATTGTTTAAACACTAGTTAATTGGACAGGCACATTTGAACTCAGATAGCAATTTATTTGAAGCATGAAATGCAAAGCTAAAAGAGATTAATGAAAGTTAAATACTGTACAGAATAAATAAAACTTAATTTTACTAGAAGCCAAGGAAACAAAACCTAGCTTTGTTACACTATTGAGTATGAATTGCTTTAATCTCATATCTTTCATTTTCCATAGAACCCTAGAGAGTATCATCCTAAAAAAAAATATAGCAATCTGTCCAGTCTCAACCTGATACCTACAATTATAGGAAACAGCTTGACATTACATAGCTATTCAATTTACATGTGGCATACCACACACTACATCTTAAGAGCTCATTCTGTCCCTTCATTGCAGAGTAAGTGTATGCACATACATGTGTTTAAGCATGTAATAGAAACCCTCCTTTATGCATCAAAAAAGAGCTCTAGTTCTACCTCGCTTTCCATATTACCTTTACAGGACAATCTCTAGCTATTGGAATTCACATACATCCCTGACTCCCCTGTAATCCTCTGAGCAGCATGAGTAACTGGACTGACAGTGTCAAAGCTCTAAGAATGTGCTAAAAACCACACAATGAACAAAACAACAAAACCAAAATTCCTGTATTTGAAGGCATCCCTACTATTCTTACCCTGCTATGCAAACCGACTAGCAGACCAAATGAAAAAAAAAAATAAACAAGAAATGCCTTCCTCAATCATCACTCCTTTGGAGTCTGCAAATAAGGCAATAAATATAGGAAGCAGTAGCTGCAATTATAGCAAGCAAATGGCAGACATATGAAGCTATCCTGCTACTAGAAATTTTCTGTAACTTTAATTTGCTATTTATCTTTACTACAGAAAATAATATAACAATCAACAGTCTCCCATAATATCAATTTATTTTTCATTAAAAATTGTAGTAGGTTTTGTTTTGGGGTTTTGTTGGTTTGGTTTTGGGTTTCTTTTAAGTTGGAATTCACTTCAAAGATTAATCTATGGTCTCCTGGTTTTCACTTTAAGTGTTAACACATGAGGCTAACAGAGAAAGTGTTACTATTACACTATCATTCTTCTAATGATACTTAGTTCCTTCTCCTGCCTTTAGAGTTGCGCAGACCTGAAAAAAGGTCACTTCTAAGGTAAACTGTACGTATATAAGAAAAAACCACAAATCATAACACACTACATCCTCCACTGTACATATTCTGAGTAAAGTGATCACACAGATTCATCCAAGATTTTATCACTGCAAAACCCATTAACATTAGGCATAACCAATAAAAGACTTCATGTCAATTACCTATGTATCGTCAACAACTACTATATAAGAAAAGTCTTAAGGTAAAAAAAAAAAAAAAGTACACACAGCTTTGGTTCACCTTCCCAATCTCATAGATGAAGTATACAAACAGTTATTTCATGATTTACTTATAATAACAAAACAAAAAACCTTACATTTTGCCTTCATGTGGATCTTCTTCTCTTCCCTAATAGGAGAATTAACATATTAAGTGCATGACAACAGTATGCCTGAGTTTAGAAAAGTAAACTTCATAGGTTAAGACCTTCTGTAGAAATAAACAGCACTAAGAAGGGTCCAAGACATTTTTTTAACTAGACAGCATATTGCACGGTTCATGTAAAGAGGTTTTCAACTTCATTCACTAAGTGGAAATTCAGCCATAACACATTATTTCAAAAGATTGTGCCTATCATTCTTCAAGTCCTCCTTTGCGTGTGGTAACTTAAATCTCAACTTACCTGAACTTCAACCAGTAATGTAAAAAACTACAGTTTCATACTCTAACACTACCATTTCAATGTAGCTATTAACATCCTAATATAGATATGAGAAACAGGTGAAGCAAAGTCTACTAGCAGGAAAACATATATGCTGCAAAGCAAACATCAAGACTCCAAAGCAATTGTGAAATTTTTTTTAAAGCATATGAGAGGGTGGAATAAGTGTTTTTGTCCATTAAATCATCTCTTCTCCTGCAGTAATTCAATTATCTTTAGGTCACCTGATTAGCTTTCTGACTTAGCATAAGCCCTTCTAGGTATAACTAACTCATGAATATACATTTTAACCCACACTTGGCCCTTAAAAAATAAAAAGACTTACTGCAGTGCAAAATTTCAGTCTATACATTTATGAATGCTTCATAGCAAACAACATAAAAAAAGAATACAACTTAATGACTAGCTAGTTCTTTATTAGGACTGGTGAGTTTAGAGAACTGCCTAATAAGTTCACAGTACCATTCATTTGCATGTTAACTTGTTTGGATAATGCAAATAAGTACTTTGTTTGGATACTGCATTAGACTTGAAGGTTCATGACACGATTTAAAAACCGGCAGATTGAATTACTGCAGGAAGGTATAGAAAACTACATGAAGTCAAGCAGTTAAATGCCAGTAAGTTCAGGTTTATTTCAATGTTAACCTACACGCAAATAATAATAATAAAAAAATAATCTCAGTCCTGTGACAGATTCTAATATAAAGTTACTTACCACTTCTTCTACCAGGTCTTCTACAACAAGACCTTGTTCATCTGTCCGTAGGTTTGACACCCACATCCAACCATCTTCCAATTCATTATGGACAATAAACATATCTCCTTTAAGGAAACTGAAAAAAGTTACAGTAAGATTTATGTTAGAAGTACAATCATAATATGAAATTTAATGAACACAATGAATTCTTGAGCATAATTTAAGCAAAACATTAAAGGAAATCTGATCATGAAATCACATTTATTGGTGTGGCAGTTTAGGCTGGGTGCCCCCTGCCACTGCCGCATGAGGTACACCTCTGGTGTCCTGGGTGCCCACCCACAGGGGTGGACACAGGAAACAACGTATTTCTACCCATAAGTCCTGCACCCTATAAGGCCATCTGCAGAGTCATTCTCTTCCTCTTTCTTCCCTCTCTGCTCCCCTGGGAGATGTCCTCTCTTATCGGGTAATGCCGGGGGAGTATCCTCAAGGCCTCTTAGGCCTGTCTAGGCCTAATGCCAGGAGGAGGATGGAGGCGGGGGGGGGGGCAGTCTCAGACCTGGCCAGCCTGAGACTTGCCTAGCAGCGGGAGGGGGAAGAAAGAGCCCTGGGGGGTTTGGGTTTACCCTCAGGTGGGAAGAAGGAAAGGATTGGGAAGCCTCTGGGAATTCTGTGAGGGGTTCTGTATGCTTTGGGATACTCTTTGTCACTATGCTTTGTGGTTTGTAGTTCTCTGTAGCTTCACCAATTGCTTTTTCCATTTAAACTTTCCATCACTCTCCAATCCGTTTGTGTGAGTCTCATTCTTTTGTCCCTTTTCGGGGCAAGAGACGATCTGTCTGGCCCCAAACCAGCACAGATTTTTGGTAGCAGAGGATGGTTACTGTGCTGAACTCTGCAAATTGGATTGGAGAAGAGCAGGGGTGGAAAAGTTAAAATGGTATCTGGGCGTTGTTGGTTTTCGGTGGCTGGGCTCAAGGTTTTGTGCTGGGGCGACTGTGTGGGCGTTTTATGGGTTCCGAGGGGACACCCTGGTGCGTAGCCGTGGCGTGGAATCCCCCCTGCTGTTCCGAAGCGGCAGCGGCGATTCTATAGCTGCAGGCACTGGGGAAAAAGCTTAAGAATGCGGTGCCTGTCCCTTTCCCTTTTGTTCCCCGCGGCGCCAGCGGTGAGTAGAGCGGCGCGGAGCCGAGGAAGGGGGAGGGACAGTCGGAAGCAGACCAGGGTCGGCTTGTCCCGTGGCGGTAGGGGCTAGCCGCAGCGGGGCGGTGAGCGGTGGCTCCCGCAACTCAAGAAGGCGAGCGGTGGCTCCAGTTCAAAACCTGCTTCCGAGGACCCAGGCAGCGAGTATAGCTTTGGCTGGAAAAGCCGCTCTTGTGGCCCGAGGGGTGGCGGCGGTTTGGATCTGTACCGCGGCTGCAGAGGTGACGGCGGCTCTCGCTGTTATCTCTCCCCTGATTTTCGGACGCGCTCTGAAAATGGCGCCTAGCACCTGGCTCCGCCTCTCTTCTCGGTGGGTTGCAGTGCAGCCACTCCCTCTCCGGGGGAGGGCTGTGTAGCCGGATGCCTCCATGCTTCGGCATGCGTACGCTCAGGGGGAGCGGTGTGCCTGTGTGCGGTGTGCATCCGTATTAGCCTCGGGCCGTGTGTCGGTGTGAGCTGAAATTCCCCCCCCACCGACAATAACCAGGCTAGCTCAGTCTGGAAGCAAATGAAAAGCTGTATTTACAAGCAGATGAAATGCAATGAATATGTACAAATATACAAAATTCACAACACTTACAAATATATACAATCAACAGAAAAACACACCCAAGCTCCCTTTGCTTCCCCCCCAAGGGGACCCTCCCAAAGGGGGCCTCCCTCTCCCAGGAGCTTCCCCCCCCAGACCCCCCTGGACAGAGAAGCAGAGTTTAGTTAGAGCAGAAAGTTGTTAACTTAGCTGCCAAGGTCAGTACGTGTTATCTTCAGCCAGAAGAGAAGAAGAAACAGCAGCCAGACAGCCCAGCAACTGCCCCCACTGCCGAACGCAGAATGTGCAGAGTGCCTACTTTGTTTTGGGTAATAGTTCTTAAACATTTCTATCTATCCAATGGAAGTGTTTAGAACAATCGTTATTTTGCTTTCTTACACCCAATAGTGACTTATTTACATTCTTTCACTTTCTCTGTTCTGAACTTTGCAAGGAAAAATTAAAAAGACAGTTTCAAACCATCACAGTCCACCCCTTCTAAACAATTCCATTGGCTGCTACTATCATTTATCTAATCTAAAATAATATCTACAACACTAGGTGAATAAAGACCATAGTCCATTCCGGCTATTTCAGATGTAGATGATTCAAAAGAGTCAAATCACAGGAAAAACAGCAAACAGCTTGTTTCTTCGCACATGGAGCGAAGGAAGGAACAGGGACTCTTAGGTGACTCAGGGCTCTCAGGGTTCGTGCACCGTAGATCTCATGAACTCTCCTCTTGGGCGCGATGCTGTATCTGCGCAACACTCTGAATTTAACCTCTCTCAGCCAAAGTTAGATTTCTTTGTGGAATACACTGAATTTCACCATTTTCTTGCATCACCCAATAGGTGTGACCAGGACCTTCAGCAGAAACCACCCCTCGGACAGGTTTGGCCTCTCCTGAAGGAGAAAATACCCAAACCGTTTTGCCTAACAGATTCTTTTCTCTGATAACAGGAACTCTATCACCTTCTTCCTTTCGCAACAAATCTGATTGGGCAGGTCCAGCTCGATTCACTGAACCTCTACTATTCACCAACCAGGTTGCTTGTGCTAAATGTTTCTCCCAGTTTTTCAAAGATCCACCCCCCATGGCTTTGAGAGTGGTTTTCAGCAAACCGTTGTAGCGTTCGATCTTCCCTGCAGCTGGTGCATAGTAGGGAATGTGGAATATCCACTCGATGCCGTGCTCTTTGGCCCAGTTTTTCACAAGATTGTTCTTGAAATGAGTTCCATTGTCCGACTCAATCCTCTCTGGAGTTCCGTGTCTCCACAGGATTTGTCTCTCCAGACCAAGAATGGTGTTACGTGCAGTTGCATGAGGAACTGGATAAGTTTCCAGCCATCCAGTGCTTGCCTCTACCATAGTCAGCACATACTGCTTACCAGATCGAGAACGAGGTAGAGTGATGTAGTCAATCTGCCAGGCTTCACCATACTTGTACTTGGACCATCGGTCACCGTACCACAAGGGCTTGATCCGCTTTGCCTGCTTAATAGCAGCACAAATGTCACAGTCATGGATGACTTGTGTGATAGCATCCATGGAAATGTCAATGGATCTGTCACGAGCCCATCGGTAGGTTGCATCTCTGCCTTGATGTCCTGATGAGTCATGGGCCCACCGAGCTAAGAACAGCTCACCTCGGTGTTTCCAGTCAAGATCAGGATCAGAGTTTGTGTCCACCTGGGAAACTCTTGCAGCTAGATCTGCCTGATGGTTGTGTTGTTGTTCCTCTGTAGCTTTGCTCTTAGGAATGTGAGCATCGATGTGTCTCACTTTCACTGGGATTCTCTCAATGCGAGCAGCAATGTCTTGCCACAGATCTGCAGCCCAGATTGGCTTTCCTTTTCTCTGCCAGCCATTCTTCTTCCAGTTTTTCAGCCAACCCCACAAGGCATTGGCTACCATCCACGAGTCGGTGTAGAGATAAAGCTTTGGCCATCTCTCACGTTCAGCTACGTTAAGAGCTAGCTGGACAGCTTTTACCTCTGCAAATTGACTGGATTCTCCTTCTCCATCTCTCGCTTCTGCAACTCTGCGCGTTGGACTCCACACTGCAGATTTCCATCTCCGCTTTTTCCCAACCAGACGACAGGAACCGTCTGTGAACAAAGCATATCTCTTTTCATCATCAGACAGATCACTGTAAGGAGGAGCTTCCTCAGCACGAGTTACTCTCTCCTCTGGAGGTTTAGCACAGCTTGTGCCTTCTGGCCAGTTTGTGATCACCTCCACCAAACCAGGCCTTTCGAGATTTCCCATTCGAGCTCGCTGTGTTATCAGAGCCATCCACTTAGACCAGGTAGCATCTGTTGCATGATGTGGTGAAGAACCTTTGCCTTTGAACATCCAATTCAGAACTGGCAATCTAGGAGCTAGAAGAAGTTGTGACTCAGTTCCGATCACTTCAGAAGCAGCTTTCACTCCTTCATAAGCAGCTAAAATCTCTTTCTCTGTTGGAGTGTAGTTTGCCTCTGAGCCTCTGTAGCCACGACCCCAGAAACCAAGAGGACGTCCTCGTGTCTCCCCTGGAGCTCTTTGCCATAAGCACCAGGTTGGACCATTGTCACTCGCGGCCGTGTACAGAATGTTCTTAATGTCTGGACCAGTTCGGACAGGTCCCAGACCCATCGCTTGGACTACCTCTCGCTTGATCTGGTCAAAGGCTGCTTGTTGCTCAGGACCCCATTGGAAACTGTTTCTCTTTCGAGTCACATCATATAGAGGTTTCACAATCTGACTGTATCCAGGAATGTGCAGTCTCCAAAATCCCACTATGCCTAAGAAACGCAGAGTTTCTTTCTTGTTGATGGGATTTGCCATGGTGGAGACTCTGTTTATCACATCCATTGGGATGTGACGGCGACCATCTTGCCACCGCACTCCCAGAAACTGGATTTCTCTGGCAGGTCCTTTCACCTTGTCTCGCTTGATAGCGAAACCAGCTTGCAAGAGAATGTCAAGGATTTTGTTACCTTTCTCGAAGACTTCTTCAGCAGTCTCACCCCAGACGATGATGTCATCGATGAACTGAATGTGTTCTGGAGCTCCACCTTTCTCCAAAGCATCATGGATCACTGCATGGCAGATGGTTGAACTGTGAATCCACCCCTGGGGCAAACGATTGAATGTGTACTGAATGCCTCTCCAGGTGAAAGCAAACTGAGGCCTGCATTCCTCTGCTATGGGAATAGAGAAGAAAGCATTAGCAATGTCTATGGTAGCATACCATTTGGCCTGCTTGGATTCCAGCTCATATTGGAGTTCCATCATGTCTGGTACAGCTGCACTCATGGGTGGAGTTACTTCATTCAAGGCACGGAAATCAACTGTCAGACGCCACTCTCCATTCTGCTTTCTCACAGGCCAGATTGGACTGTTGAAAGGTGAATGAGTTTTGCTGATGACCTTCTGACTCTCCAACTGACGAATCAAGTTTTGAATGGGCACCAAAGAGTCACGGTTGGTTCTGTATTGTCTGTGATGCACAGTTTGAGAAGCAACCGGCAGCTTTACATCCTCTATCTCATGTTGTCCCACAACTGCAGATTCATCTGAAAGCTCAGGTCTAATGGACAACTTCAATTTTCCTCCATCAGTTTCTACAGTTGCTATTCCAAAAGCCCATTTGTAACCCTTAGGGTCTTTAAAACGCCCTTCTCTCAGAAAGTCAATTCCCAAAATACAAGGTGCATTAGGACCTGTTACAATAGTATGTTTCTTCCACTGCTTCCCAGTTAAACTTATATCAACCTCTATCTTAAACAACTCTTGAGATCCACCAGTGACTCCCTGAATAGTTATAGATTCTCCCCCTTGATAATTTGATGGTATTATGGTGCACTGAGCTCCTGTGTCAACCAAGGCCCTGTACTTCTGAAATTTTGAAGTGCCAGGCCACTGGATGTACACATCCCAATAGATTCTGTTATCTCCATTATCCCTTACCTCCCCCTGGCGGAAGGCAGGGCACCCCTAATGGTGGGGATTACCTCCACATGTACAGCTGGCACAACGTCCAGCACCAGAATTAGGATCACTGTTGGAGCTATCAGAGTTGTTCTGGGAAACTGAGGAAGCGACAGCTACCCTCCTGGTATTGCTACCTCGGGATCTGCCCCTCTGCAGCTCCCGTAACCTCTTGAAAAGATCAGAAGTTGGTTGACCATCCCATCTGTTCATGTTCTCACCAAACTGATCACGCAGAGTTATCCAGATACTGCCACGTGATTGCCTCTGCTGTCTGTTTTGGTTTGACCTGTTCTGGAATGGCCTCCTCGGAGCACGTCTGTTCCTAACAGCTGAAACTTGTATCCATCTGGAGGAAGAGGAATCAGAATCATCCCCCTTCATCAAGTTGGATATGGAGGTTTTAAATTCCTCCTTCAGCTCTTTCATGCAATTCTTTATTTCTCCAGACAAAGTTTCAATGGCTGAAACCAAAGAAGTACGTGCAAGACTATCCTCCAATTGCCTCATTTGGTCAGTGAAATAGCCAACAGTGGGAGGCACTCCACCATAATTTCTTGCCACAATCCTGCTTGCCAGAATAGTAGCATAATTAGGAGGAGCAAGCTTAATGAGCTTTTTGGCAAGGCCTGTTCCAACAGGAATTTCATCAGGATTCAGAGTCTTATGATCTCCGTATATTATTTCTCTCACAGCAAATTCTCTCAGACGCTTGATTCCCTCATCTATTGTGGTCCAGGGCTTAGGGTTCCATGGTAAATCATCTCTGCTGGGGTACCTCAGCGAGACTGCCAGTAGGAGGCGTGCCCACAGAGAAGCTTTACCAATGCACTTGCCTAGATGCCTGTCTATGCCTGTATCCTTTGAGAGCATCCCCAACTGAGAGGCCGACTTGTCACCTACCACCAATGCTGGGGCTCCCATATCAAAACACCTGGCTAGCCAAGACAGGACTGGCTCGTTATCTCCTCTGATGTAATCCTTCCTCACATGTCTAATTTCCTGTCTGGGTGCATTAGCTGACTGTATGTCATCCTCATCATCATCATCATCATCATCCTGAGGTCGCTGTCCCCATAATCCTATTTTAATCCTCCGTTGAATTTCCTTGAGTTCAGAGGCACTGCCTGCAGTTGCTAATTCAGCAGGGTCTACATCTCCATCATCCATGTGGGGTCTCAAGAGGTCTGCCAGAGTTTTAAGGCTAACCTTCTCTTCCTCACCAGAAGGATCTTTCTTAACAGAGGGACCCTGAGTAGAAGGACCCTCATCTCCATCTGCACCATCTCCTGCAGCATCTGCATCTCCTCCTGCAGCTCCTTTACGCTTTCTGCTTACAGTGGCCACCAAATTTACTGGATTGGCTTTCACATTCACAGCAGAGTTGGAGGGAGTAGAGGAATTTTGTGCAGGGTTAGCAGGAGCAGAGGGAGTCTGTGCAGGGTTGGTAGGAGGTGTGCTTTGAGATCCTGCAGACACTGCTGCGTCCGTCTGGGCAGCAGAGGGAGGAGGAGGAGACTGTGCCTCGTTAATGGCGTCTGCCTGCACAGCTATGTCTGTCTGCGCAGCCATTTCTCTCTGTGTAACTATGTCTGCCTGGACAACCATTTCTCTCTGTGTAACTATGTCTGCCTGGACAACCATTTCTCTCTGTGTAACTATGTCTGTCTGCACATCCATTTCTCTCTGTGTAACTATGTCTGCCTGGACAACCATTTCTCTCTGTGTAACCATGTCTGTCTGCACAACCATTTCTCTCTGTGTAACCATGTCTGTCTGCGCATCCATTTCTCTCTGTGTAACTATGTCTGTCTGCACAACCATTTCTCTCTGTGTAACTGTGTCTGTTTGTGTACCCCTGTCTGCCCGTGCACCCCTCTCTGCCTGTGTAATCGAGTCTGTCTGTGTCGCCGAGTCTGTCTGTGTAACTATGTCTGCCTGTGTACCCGAGTCTGTTATCTCAGATTCTGGCAAAGGTCCCGCAGCTACTGCTGCTGGCTCTGAGTCAAAACTATCGGCAGCTTTCTCACAAACCTGAACTGTGATTTCCTGGTCACCGTAATCAGAATCAGAAACCAATTCCGAACCTCTCTGAGCTTTTCTATGTTTCCTCTTACATCTAAGCAGGTCGGAAGAGTGAGTAGCCTTACGTCTTTCTTGACACAGTGCTATCAGCAGCCATATGATTATTCCAAGAAACAACAAAATTAAGGCTAGGACAAGATATCTAGGGTACCACTGGTTCCAAAGACCCTCTGTAGTTGTAAGAGGAGTAACAAACTCAAATGTGTCTGCTAGCAGATTCATAGTTGAGTTACCATATCTTCTAAGCCCAATAAGACCACAACAGAATTCAACAGCATTCAGTAACTTGTTCTTAACCCAAAGAAACGACTTATATGCCACATATCTCACAATCTTGTCTATCATGCAAGAAATGGCCCATCTGTAGACAATCACACTGATAATAGATAAAATAGAATGACTCAGAACCCAAAACAGCTTCATTTTGCTTCCTAATCTGAGCAGAAATAAATCACAAGCAATCGAGCCCCGAGTTGGAGCGCCAAAAATAAAAAGTGTGTCGGTGTGAGCTGAAATTCCCCCCCCACCGACAATAACCAGGCTAGCTCAGTCTGGAAGCAAATGAAAAGCTGTATTTACAAGCAGATGAAATGCAATGAATATGTACAAATATACAAAATTCACAACACTTACAAATATATACAATCAACAGAAAAACACACCCAAGCTCCCTTTGCTTCCCCCCCAAGGGGACCCTCCCAAAGGGGGCCTCCCTCTCCCAGGAGCTTCCCCCCCCAGACCCCCCTGGACAGAGAAGCAGAGTTTAGTTAGAGCAGAAAGTTGTTAACTTAGCTGCCAAGGTCAGTACGTGTTATCTTCAGCCAGAAGAGAAGAAGAAACAGCAGCCAGACAGCCCAGCAACTGCCCCCACTGCCGAACACAGAATGTGCAGAATGCCTACTTTGTTTTGGGTAATAGTTCTTAAACATTTCTATCTATCCAATGGAAGTGTTTAGAACAATCGTTATTTTGCTTTCTTACACCCAATAGTGACTTATTTACATTCTTTCACTTTCTCTGTTTTGAACTTTGCAAGGAAAAATTAAAAAGACAGTTTCAAACCATCACAGGCCGCGGCTGGAAGCGGTCAGCACTGGGCTTGGGAAAGGTCCGTGCAGCTTTGGAAAGTCTCAGCGTGCTGTTGCCTGCAAGGGGTGGAAGGAGTCGAGTCGGTGAGCCTGATTGCTCAGACTCGATTGCCCCGAGGGGTGGAAACATGCCGCTTGAGTGGATGGAGAAATGCTTGATTGAGAAGTTATGAGGTTGTTTCCAGGTGGCCAGGATGCTCCATCGGATCCATGAAGAGTTCACCGTGCAGAAGAATGAACTCTGCGTCGCTGGGAGGTTCCACAGGATGAGGGAGAAGAGCTGGACTGAACTGTTACCTGAGCCCGAGGGAAAGACTCTTTGGAAGGACGCCCAGATAGAGACTTGGACTTTGCCAGACATGTCATCTGAAAGTTGTTTCTAATTTGATGATATGTTTTGGGTGCAGGAATTATGGGTATGAAATAAGGGGTGGAATGTGGCAGTTTAGGCTGGGTGCCCCCTGCCACTGCCGCATGAGGTACACCTCTGGTGTCCTGGGTGCCCACCCACAGGGGTGGACACAGGAAACAACGTATTTCTACCCATAAGTCCTGCACCCTATAAGGCCATCTGCAGAGTCATTCTCTTCCTCTTTCTTCCCTCTCTGCTCCCCTGGGAGATGTCCTCTCTTATCGGGTAATGCCGGGGGAGTATCCTCAAGGCCTCTTAGGCCTGTCTAGGCCTAATGCCAGGAGGAGGATGGAGGCAGGGGGGGCAGTCTCAGACCTGGCCAGCCTGAGACTTGCCTAGCAGCGGGAGGGGGAAGAAAGAGCCCTGGGGGGTTTGGGTTTACCCTCAGGTGGGAAGAAGGAAAGGATTGGGAAGCCTCTGGGAATTCTGTGAGGGGTTCTGTATGCTTTGGGATACTCTTTGTCACTATGCTCTGTGGTTTGTAGTTCTCTGTAGCTTCACCAATTGCTTTTTCCATTTAAACTTTCCATCACTCTCCAATCTGTTTGTGTGAGTCTCATTCTTTTGTCCCTTTTCGGGGCAAGAGACGATCTGTCTGGCCCCAAACCAGCACAATTGGTATCCCAAGCACATTATGTGCATTTTTCACAGAGTTTAATTAGCTATGATAGATGTGAATCAGAGGAATAAATATTCATTTAGATACATTTAGATACTTTAAAGTGTTAAGGATGCTGTTGTGAAATATAAATTCTTGCCAAAAATAAGCGGCAGAAGTATTTATAAAGGTTTAATAAATATTTATTAACACTATATTACAAGTGATATATAGAATTGGTATTTACAGGTTCTAGTATTCAGTTGGAAAGAATCAATTGGGCAGAATGTATATATACAGGCACTTTAAATAGTTGATCACGCAGAGTTATCCAGATACTCCCAAGTGATTACCTCTGCTGTCTGTTTTGGTTTGACCTGTTCTGGAATGGCCTTCTTGGAAGACGTCTGTTCCTGACAGATGAAACTTGTATCCATCTGGAGGAAAAGGAATCAGAATCATCCCCCTTCATCAAGTTGGATATGGAGGTTTTAAATTCCTGTTTCAGCTCTTTCATGCAGTTCTTTAGCTCTCCAGACAGAGTTTCAATGGCTGAAACCAAAAAGTACATGCAAGACTATCCTCCAATTGCCTCATTTGGTCAGTGAAATAGGCAACAGTGGGAAGCCCTCCACCATAATTTCTTGCCACAATTCTGCTTGCCAGAATAGTAGCATAATTAGGAGGAGCAAGCTTAATGAGCTTTTTGTCAAGGCCTGTTCCAACAGGAATTTCATCAGGATTCAGAGTCTTATTATCTCCATACATCACTTCTCTCACAGCAAACACTCTCAGACGTTTGATTCCCTCATCTATCGTGTTCCAAGGCTTAGGGTTCCATGGTAAATCATCTCTGTTAGGGTGCCTCATAAGGACTGCCAGTAGGAGCCTTGCCCACAGAGAAACTTTACCAAGGCACTTGCCTAGATGCCTGCCTATGCCCGTATCTTTCAAGAGCGTCCCCAGCTGGGACGCTGACTTGTTGCCTACCACCAAGGCTGAGACTCCCAGTCGTGTTTTAGCTAGATGGCAAACGTGAGGCGTTCCTGTAACACCCTGTATTCTTATCCTTTTCCGGGACGGTAGATCCTCAAACGTTTGGCTAGTTGCACATTCAAAACGCTAATTTGTGCCCCCGTGTCAATAAGGAATTTCACAGCAGTTCGATTAGGTCCAGTGGGAATCAAAATGAAAGGTTCAGGACCATCAGACCATTGGCAGGTGTTAATGAAGCGATGAGTGAGGCCTGGAACAATCATCGTTGTGTCTAGTTTTTTGAATTATTTGGACTTTGGCGGTGAGGTGCAAAGGGGTTAACTTCCTTGCTAGGAGAAGTTGTCTTAGGACTGTAGCTGCGGGCTTTACCTTCCCTTTTGCCGTGGCTGCTGCTGCGGTATTTATCCCATTTCCCGCTGCCGGATTTATTTTGTGCGTGTAAAACCATTTCTTTCACTAACCATGTTGGCATTGGCTCTAGAACACGTTCAGGGATATTCAAAGATAGTGCTACTTGGCACCACTTCTCCCTTGGTGAGATAGAGCGTTTAAAAATGCGCGGTTTATCTCTCCGCCGGTAGGAATTTCTCCCTCTGGGGCTCCCAGACTGAGTGCGATTTAAGTCCGGGCTGCTGCATGGGCTCGCAGAAGCTGTGGCAGGAGAGGCTTTGGTGTGGCACACTTCCTGCTTTTTCCCCCGCGGTGCCACCGCATGGTTGCCTTTAAATCCAGTGTGGCGTTTCTCACTGAACGGCCTGGGCGTTACCATATGATCAGAATAACCGAAATCTCGGCCTTTCAGGGATAGTGTCATTAACAGTTCCTCCCAAGTTGGGTGGTGTACCCGGGGACCAGTAGAGGTACGGTTCGCCTCGATCGCTCTTTCAATTTCCTCTTTCTTAGCATCACATACGTTTTTAAGACCTGCCGGTAGCCCACGAATGAAAAGTTTGAGTCGTACGGGGTTTACCGGGGCGTCCAATGGGGAAGGATGAGCTCCGCGATCGTACATTGCTTGAACACATGCTAACTTTTTAATCGCAGCAGTGAGTTCTGCGGAACTCGTGACTACAATTTTCTCTGTCGGTTCACCTCTATCTATGGGGTCTAAACTTCCCGCCCAGGGAGCGACTCGGGAAGTTAAGGAATGGTTTCCGTCTGGACCCATGCCCAAAAATACTTTGTGACCCCAGGAGCAACCTTTCGCTTCACTGCGACTCAAAATAATTGTATCCCCGCCCGATTCCATAACACGATACAGAAAGTCTGTTACCGTTTCATCCGGTGCACGTGCAAATGTCTCCTGCAGTTCACGCAGTTTTGTTCCGCTGTACGGGCGCACATGAGTGGTCGTTGTCCCTCGGCCACGGCGGCTGTCCGTGTATTGTTCTTTAAGGACGGGACGCAACCGAGCGGGCTTGCCCCATATGGGGTCTTCCTCGGAACTGTAATACGTGGACTCCTGGTCAGTCGAATCTCTCTCCGTTTGGGAGCTTTTAGATTTCCTCCGGGCTTTGCCTTTCGGAGCATTGCTGACAGGCAGATTCCGTTCACACGGTGCTGCTGACGTGCTGGGCTGAGTGGGTGCATTCAAATTCCCCGTTCGCGACACTCGGAGGCTTGGTTGCTTCCAGGAGGCTGTCGGTCCGAGGTCTCGCGCTGCGTTAGAGTTCGCTATTTTTAAGTCCTGTTCGCGCGATTGTGGTGGAGATAGCTCGTAAAAAGACAGTAGAGGAGATATGGCTCAGGATGCCGTGTTGTCTCTGCGGACCTCGTCGAAACTACGCGGTCAGGAAGTCCCGGGAAGGTGCTGCTCTAATAGCAGCACTGCTTTCTTTAATTTGCAGCTTTAATAAATCATGGAGTTTCTGGTTTTGTGCCTCCGACTTCTCTAACTCTCTTTCTAGCAACTTGGTTTTTTCATTAAGTTTTTTACTCTTTTCCCCTAATGCTGTAAATTCGTCCTGTGCTCGTGTTATGCAGGATCCGATCGCAATCACCCTGTCCTCGGCCGTTGCTGCCGGCTCAATGCATAACTCGATCACATACTCGGTCAGCTTTTAAATTATTTGGTCTGAATTTGTCAAATTTTGTCTGGCCCATTCTATATCTGATTTTTTCAGTATATATCTCATTATGCAGAAATGTTCACCTATCGAATACCCCTTTTGCTGCGCCATAACTTGTGAAATGTAAATTCTCGCCGAAAATAAGTGGCAGATATATTTATAAAGGTTTAATAAATATTTATTAACACTATATTACAAGTGATATACAATTGGTATTTACAGGTTCTAGTATTCAGTTAGAAAGAATCAATTCTGCAGAATGTATATATACAGGCACTTTAAATAGTTTGAGGAAATCTATACGTTCAGAAAGTGAAACTAAATTGGAATGGGGGGGTGAGTGTCGGGGATCGGCACTCACACAAACAAGCAGTTTGCACAAATTGCCACAGAAACTCTATGAAGAAATATTCAGCTTACTCACTAACTGAAGAAATTTCTTCGAGATCTTTTCTTGATACTGTTTTAGATTCCCGAAAATCGTAGCACGGATGTATCGTAATAACGCAACTGAGATGGCGCCGACCACGTGGTGCTGTGCCGTGTGGTTGCGGCTTCACTCGGAACAAAGGGGTCCTGGAAGATTGCCGGTGAATCCCGGAGGCTTTGCAAGGCAGTTCGCGGGGTGCGCTGTGTAAACAAGCTTGCCGCTCCAGGGGAAAAACCCTTGTCGCTGCGGTCGCAGGATACGGCTAAAAGCGGCTCCTCTGCGAAGCTGGGGCGGCCCTTTCTGCGGTCTACGGAGATCGGCTGGGGAGGTGCCGGTCCTTTAGGCAGAAGCAGCGGTCTACGGCGATGCACCCGAACACGCCCATGCGAGTCCCGGGCAAAGGCGGATCTCTCGGCAACACAAGGCACGAGGCA
Source organism: Indicator indicator (assembly GCF_027791375.1). Taxonomy (NCBI): domain Eukaryota; kingdom Metazoa; phylum Chordata; class Aves; order Piciformes; family Indicatoridae; genus Indicator; species Indicator indicator. Next base: position 238,458 of record NC_072052.1, on the reverse strand, counting down.
AACACAGGCACGCACACAGGAACAGGCGTGGGCACAAAATGGAGCACAGAGCACGGACACCGGGCACGGAACACCGAACACGAGTTTACCAAAAAACCCCTATTTAACATTTGCCACACGAACACTGGTCCAGTGAGCATTCTTGCTAAACAGAGCAATTAACCAATGAAATGATGTTTCACCAAATATAGTGTGAGCATAACTTTTGAACAAAGCCAGCATGGGCATGTCGCCTGAGCTTTAATTTGCCCCAAATGGCCCACGAATTGTCTACCCAGACAAGGTGGTGCAAAGACTTCCCCCCTGACTCCAGAGGGAAGAGGGGGTTCCAGCTCAACACATAGGCACATGTCCTGCCACTTTAAGGATATAGCCTTGGGCATAGGCATCATTCACCACAGATGCCTAAAACAAAAACCACCACAACATTGATAGTGACATTTTCTTTTAATCAAGAGGGATCAAATACTAAACATAAGCAAAACCAAACAAAGATTCCCTTAATAGTCTAAGAAAATAATACTGTTATCAATACCTGATTTTGTATAATCAAGACTGTGGAATATCTACTATTTAGGTCTTTGCACATGAAGTGCTAAAAAGAAGATACAGAATAGTTCCTTGAAAAGACATGCCGATAGCTATAATAAGAGCACAAATACAAAGTATTAAAATGTCCTAAGGGAGTTTCATTACTGGAAGGTTAGTATAAGTAATCCCAAACTTGGGTGTACTGGGTTTTGCTGGGATAGAGTTAAAATTCTTCATAGTAGCGTGTATGGGGTTGGGGTTTGTATTTTTGCTGAAAATAGTGTTGATAACACAGGGATGTTTTCATTATTGTTGAACACTGCTTACAGAATCAAGGCCTTTTCTGCTTCTCATACTACCCCACCAGCAAGTATGCTGGGGAAGCACAAGTAGACAGGAGAGGACACAGCTGGACCAAAGGGATATCCCATACCATACGATGTCATTGCTCAGCATATAAAGCTGGGAGAATGGAGGTTGTCAGGGGCTGCAGTTGCTCAGGAACTGGCTGGGCATCAATCAGTTGGTGGTGAGCAATTGTTTTCATTCATATCACTGGCTTTTCTTAGGTTTTATTTTCCTTTCTTCATTGGTTGGTGGGTTTTTTCCCCCCTTTACAATATTTTATTTATTTCTAATTCTTAAACTATCTTTAATCCTAACCCACAAGTTTCTTTCTCAGTTTTGCCTTTCCAATTCTTCCCCCATCCCACTGGGGCAGAGTGAAAGAGTGACTGTGTGGTGTTTAGCTGCCAACTGGGGTTAAACCACAGCAGTCATTTTTGACAATCAACAGTGGGACTCAACAGGTTTGAGATAACACATTTGACCAAAACATATCAGAAGGAATTTATAATTATTATACCTGTTAAGAGTTGCTCACCACAATGTTGATTTATCTGTTCTCAACATTAGTTTATCTGATCTGTGCCATGCTTTTTTTTGCTGTACAAGATCATGACTGGTATTGACTTTTGCATTTTGCTGTGCTTTTTAGTGATTAGTAATGTTTTGTCTGAAAGATTTATTATTAAAACACTGGACTTCATTTGAATCTGCTATTTAGGCTCTTTATTGAAGCCACTACTGTATTTTAGGAACCATCTCATGGAGACAATTAACAATTACACTTCCACCAAGAGGATTTCATGGAGGAAACGAAATGGCATCTTCACTACCACCTTCTGTGAGGTTTTCTCCCTCATGAAAACGACTATTCACTATCTTGCACATCCTTGGGTAACCAAATTAATCCTAATCCAAACAAAAAAAACCCTGTGATGGTTTGAAACTGTCTTTTTAATTGTTCTTTGCAAAGTTCAAGCAGAGAAAGAGTGTAAATAAGTCACTATTGGGTGTAAGAAAGCAAAATAATGATTGTTCTAAACACTTCCATTGGATAGATAGAAATGTTTAAGAACTATTACTCAAAACAAAGTCTGCAGTCTGCAGTCAGGGCAGCTTGCTGGGGTGTCTGGTTGCTGTTTCTTCTTCTCTTCTGGCTGACCTTGGCAAGCTAAGTTAACAACTCTGCTTTAGCTAACTCTGCTTTCTGCCAGGGGGGTGTGGGGAGAGGCAGCCCCTGGGAGAGAGAGGCCCCTTGGGAAAGGTCCCCTTTGGGGGGAATCAAAGGCAGATTAGTTATGCTTTTCTGTTGATTGTATATATTTGTAAATGTTGTGAATTTTGTATATTTGTACATATTCATTGCATTTCATCATAGATTGTAGATTCTACTTGTAAATACAGCTTTCATTCGCTTCCAGACTGAGCCTGGTTATTGTCGGGGGGGGGGGGGGGGGGGGGAATTTCAGCTCACACTGACACATTTTTTTATTTTTGGTGTCCAACGTGGGGCGATTGCTTGTATGATTTATTCCTGCTCATATTAGGAAGCAAAATGAAGCTGTTTTGGTTGGTTTGGCATTTTATTTATTCTTGTCTGACCCTGGTGATCTACAAATGGGCCATTTCCTCCATGATAGACAATACTGTGAGATATGTGGCATATAAGTCATTTCTTTGGGTTAAAAACACGTTACTAAATGTTGTTGAATTCTGTTGTGGTCTTATTGGGCTGGGGAGATATGGTAACTCAACTATAAACCTGCCAGCAGAAGCATTTGAGTTTGCTATTCCTCTTGCAGAGGATTATGTGAACCAGTGGAATCCTAAATTCGTTTTTATGCTAATCTTGAATCTAGTTCTTGTTGTAATAATCATATGGGTGTTGGAAGCACTGTATCAAGAAAGACATAAGGCTACTTGCTCTTGCAATGTGCGTAAATGTAAGAGGAAACATAGAAAAGCTCAGAGAGATTCGGAACTAGGTTCTCATTCTGATTACAGTGTCCAGGAAATCACAGTTAAGGTTTCTGAGAAAGCTGCCAATAGCCTTGACGCAGATCCAGCAGGAGTAGCTGTGGGACCTTTGCCAGAAAGTCTGGGAAGTGTGCCAGAATCTGAGACAACAGCCATGACTACTCAGGCAGACGCCATTAACGAGGCACAGGCAGACACAGCTGCGCAGGCAGACACGGCTGCGCAGGCAGGCACCATTAACGAGCCACAGTCGCCTCCTCCTCCCTCTGCTGCCGCTATGGACGCAGCAGTGGCTGCAGGATCTCAAAGCGTACCAGCTGACTCTGCGCAGGATCCTTCTATTCCTACAGATTCTGTACAGATTCCCTCGGCACCTGCCGACTCTGCACAGAATCCCTCTGCACCTGCTAACCCTGCAAAGAATTCCTCAGCTCCTGCCACCTCTGATGTCAATGTGAAAGCCAACCCACTAAATTTGGTTGCCACTATCACCAGAAAGCGCAAAGGAGCCGCAGGAGGAGGTACAGATGCTGCAGGAGATGGTGCAGAAGGTGCAGAAGGAGGTGAGGGTCCTTCTGCTCAGGGTCCCTCTGTTAAGAAAGATCCTTCTGGTGGGGAAGAGAAGGTTAGCCTTAAAACTCTGGCAGACCACTTGAGACCACACATGGATGATGGAGATGTAGGTCAGGATGTAGACCCTGGTAAATTAGCAACTGCTGGAAGTGCTTCTGAACTACAGGAAATTGCACGGAGGATTGCAGTAGGAATATGGGGACAGCGACCTCAAGATGATGAAGATGATGAGGATGACATACAGTCAGCTAATGCACCCAGACAGGAAATTAGACATGTGAGGAAGGATTACATCAGGGGAGACACTGAGCCAGTCCTGTCTTGGCTAGCCAGGTGTTTTGATATGGGAGCCCCAGTGTTGGTGGCAGGCAACAAGTCGGCCTCCCAGTTGGGTATGCTCTCAAAGGATACCCACATAGACAAGCATCTAGGCAAGTGCATTGGTAAAGTTTCTCTGTAGGCACGCCTCTTACTGGCAGTCCTGCTCAGGTACCCCAGCAGAGATGATTTACCATGGAACCCTAAGCCTTGGACCACAATAGATGAGGGAATCAAGCGTCTGAGAGAGTTTGCTGTGAGAGAAGTAATGTATGGAGATCATAAGACTCTGAATCCTGATGAAATTCCTGTTGGAACAGGCCTTGCCAAAAAGCTCATTAAGCTTGCTCCTCCTAATTATGCTACTATTCTGGCAAGCAGGATTGTGGCAAGAAATTATGGTGGAGCGCCTCCTACTGTTGGCCATTTCACTGACCAAATGAGGCAATTGGAGGATAGTCTCGCACGTACTTCTTTGGTTTCAGCCATTGAAACTCTGTCTGGAGAGATAAAGAATTGCATGAAAGAGCTGAAGGAGGAACTTAAAACCTCCATATCCAACTTGATGAAGGGGGATGATTCTGATTATACTTCCTCCAGACGGATACAAGTTTGAGCGGTCAGGAACAGACGTGCTCTGAGAAGGCCATTCCAGAACAGGTCAAACCAAAATAGACAGCAGAGGCAATCACGTGGCAGTATCTGGATAACTCTGCGTGATCAGTTTGGTGAGAAAATGAACAGATGGGATGGTCAGCCAACTTCTGATCTTTTCAAGAGGTTACGGGAGCTGCAGAGGGGCAGATCCAGAGGTAGCAATACCAGGAGGGTAGCTGTCGCTTCCTCAGTTTCCCAGAACAACTCTGATAGCTCCAACAGTGATCCTAATTCTGGTGCTGGACGTTGTGCCAGCTGTACATGTGGAGGTAATCCCCACCATTAGGGGTGCCCTGCCTTCCGCCAGGGGGAGGTAAGGGATAATGGAGATAACAGAATCTATTGGGATGTGTACATCCAGTGGCCTGGCACTTCAAAATTTCAGAAGTACAGGGCCTTGGTTGACACAGGAGCTCAGTGCACCATAATACCATCAAATTATCAAGGGGGAGAATCTATAACTATTCAGGGAGTCACTGGTGGATCTCAAGAGTTGTTTAAGATAGAGGTTGATATAAGTTTAACTGGGAAGCAGTGGAAGAAACATACTATTGTAACAGGTCCTAATGCACCTTGTATTTTGGGAATTGATTTTCTGAGAGAAGGGCGTTTTAAAGACCCTAAGGGTTACAAATGGGCTTTTGGAATAGCAACTGTAGAAATTGATGGAGGGAAATTGAAGTTGTCTATTAGACCTGAGCTTTCAGATGAATCTGCAGTTGTGGGACAACATGAGATAGAGGATGTAAAGCTGCCGGTTGCTTCTCAAACTGTGCATCACAGACAATACAGAACCAACCGTGACTCTTTGGTGCCCATTCAAAACTTGATTCGTCAGTTGGAGAGTCAGAAGGTCATCAGCAAAACTCATTCACCTTTCAACAGTCCAATCTGGCCTGTGCGAAAGCAGAATGGAGAGTGGCGTCTGACAGTTGATTTCCGTGCCTTGAATGAAGTAACTCCACCCATGAGTGCAGCTGTACCAGACATGATGGAACTCCAATATGAGCTGGAATCCAAGCAGGCCAAATGGTATGCTACCATAGACATTGCTAATGCTTTCTTCTCTATTCCCATAGCAGAGGAATGCAGGCCTCAGTTTGCTTTCACCTGGAGAGGCATTCAGTACACATTCAATCGTTTGCCCCAGGGGTGGATTCACAGTTCAACCATCTGCCATGCAGTGATCCATGATGCTTTGGAGAAAGGTGGAGCTCCAGAACACATTCAGTTCATCGATGACATCATCGTCTGGGGTGAGACTGCTGAAGAAGTCTTCGAGAAAGGTAACAAAATCTTGACATTCTCTTGCAAGCTGGTTTCGCTATCAAGCGAGACAAGGTGAAAGGACCTGCCAGAGAAATCCAGTTTCTGGGAGTGCGGTGGCAAGATGGTCGCCGTCACATCCCAATGGATGTGATAAACAGAGTCTCCACCATGGCAAATCCCATCAACAAGAAAGAAACTCTGCGTTTCTTAGGCATAGTGGGATTTTGGAGACTGCACATTCCTGGATACAGTCAGATTGTGAAACCTCTCTATGATGTGACTCGAAAGAGAAACAGTTTCCAATGGGGTCCTGAGCAACAAGCAGCCTTTGACCAGATCAAGCGAGAGGTAGTCCAAGCGATGGGTCTGGGACCTGTCCGAACTGGTCCAGACATTAAGAACATTCTGTACACGGCCGCGAGTGACAATGGTCCAACCTGGTGCTTATGGCAAAGAGCTCCAGGGGAGACACGAGGACGTCCTCTTGGTTTCTGGGGTCGTGGCTACAGAGGCTCAGAGGCAAACTACACTCCAACAGAGAAAGAGATTTTAGCTGCTTATGAAGGAGTGAAAGCTGCTTCTGAAGTGATTGGAACTGAGTCACAACTTCTTCTAGCTCCTAGATTGCCAGTTCTGAATTGGATGTTCAAAGGCAAAGGTTCTTCACCACATCATGCAACAGATGCTACCTGGTCTAAGTGGATGGCTCTGATAACACAGAGAGCTCGAATGGGAAATCTCGAAAGGCCTGGTTTGGTGGAGGTGATCACAAACTGGCCAGAAGGCACAAGCTGTGCTAAACCTCCAGAGGAGAGAGTAACTCGTGCTGAGGAAGCTCCTCCTTACAGTGATCTGTCTGATGATGAAAAGAGATATGCTTTGTTCACAGACGGTTCCTGTCGTCTGGTTGGGAACAAGCGGAGATGGAAATCTGCAGTGTGGAGTCCAACGCGCAGAGTTGCAGAAGCGAGAGATGGAGAAGGAGAATCCAGTCAATTTGCAGAGGTAAAAGCTGTCCAGCTAGCTCTTAACATAGCTGAACGTGAGAGATGGCCAAAGCTTTATCTCTACACCGACTCGTGGATGGTAGCCAATGCCTTGTGGGGTTGGCTGAAAGACTGGAAGAAGAATGGCTGGCAGAGGAAAGGAAAGCCAATCTGGGCTGCAGATCTGTGGCAAGACATTGCTGCTCGCATTGAGAGAATCCCAGTGAAAGTGAGACACATCGATGCTCACATTCCTAAGAGCAAAGCTACTGAGGAACAACAACACAACCATCAGGCAGATCTAGCTGCAAGAGTTTCCCAGGTGGACACAAACTCTGATCCTGATCCTGATCTTGACTGGAAACACCGAGGTGAGCTGTTCTTAGCTCGGTGGGCCCATGACTCGTCAGGACATCAAGGCAGAGATGCAACCTACCGATGGGCTCGTGACAGATCCATTGACATTTCCATGGATGCTATCACACAAGTCATCCATGACTGTGACATTTGTGCTGCTATTAAGCAGGCAAAGCGGATCAAGCCCTTGTGGTACGGTGACCGATGGTCCAAGTACAAGTATGGTGAAGCCTGGCAGATTGACTACATCACTCTACCTCGTTCTCGATCTGGTAAGCAGTATGTGCTGACTATGGTAGAGGCAAGCACTGGATGGCTGGAAACTTATCCAGTTCCTCATGCAACTGCACGTAACACCATTCTTGGTCTGGAGAGACAAATCCTGTGGAGACACGGAACTCCAGAGAGGATTGAGTCAGACAACGGAACTCATTTCAAGAACAATCTTGTAAAAAACTGGGCCAAAGAGCACGGCATCGAGTGGATATTCCACATTCCCTACTATGCACCAGCTGCAGGGAAGATCGAACGCTACAACGGTTTGCTGAAAACCACTCTCAAAGCCATGGGGGGTGGATCTTTGAAAAACTGGGAGAAACATTTAGCACAAGCAACCTGGTTGGTGAATAGTAGAGGTTCAGTGAATCGAGCTGGACCTGCCCAATCAGATTTGTTGCGAAAGGAGAGAAGGTGATAGAGTTCCTGTTATCAGAGAAAAGAATCTGTTAGGCAAAACTGTTTGGGTATTTTCTCCTTCAGGAGAGGCCAAACCTGTCCGAGGGGTGGTTTCTGCTGAAGGTCCTGGTCACACCTATTGGGTGATGCAAGAAAATGGTGAAATTCAGTGTATTCCACAAAGAAATCTAACTTTGGCTGAGAGAGGTTAAATTCAGAGTGTTGTGCAGATACAGCATCGCGCCCAAGAGGAGAGTCCATGAGATCTACGGTGCACGAACCCTGAGAGCCCTGAGTCACCTGAGAGTCCCTGTTCCTTTCTTCGCTCCATCTGCGAGGAAACAAGCTGTTTGCTGTTTTTCCTGTGATTTGACTCTTTTGAATCATCTACATCTGAGATAGCCGGAATGGACTATGGTCTTTATTCACCTATTGTTGTAGATATTATTTTAGATTAGATAAATGATAGTAGCAGCCAATGGAATTGTTTAGAAGGGGTGGACTGTGATGGTTTGAAACTGTCTTTTTAATTTTTCCTTGCAAAGTTCAAAACAGAGAAAGTGAAAGAATGTAAATAAGTCACTATTGGGTGTAAGAAAGCAAAATAACGATTGTTCTAAACACTTCCATTGGATAGATAGAAATGTTTAAGAACTATTACCCAAAACAAAGTAGGCAGTCTGCACATTCGCGTTCGGCAGTGGGGCAGTTGCTGGGCTGTCTGGCTGCTGTTTCTTCTTCTCTTCTGGCTGAAGATAACACACTGACCTTGGCAGCTAAGTTAACAACTTTCTGCTTAAGCTAACTCTGCTTCTCTGTCCAGGGGGGTCTGGGGGGAGGCTCCTGGGAGAGAGAGGCCCCTTTGGGAAGGGTCCCCTTGGGGGGAAGCAAAGGGAGCTTGGTTGTGCTTTTCTGTTGATTGTATATATTTGTAAATGGTGTGAATTTTGTATATTTCTACATATTCATTGCATTTCATCATAGATTGTAGATTCTGCTTGTAAATACAGCTTTCATTCGCTTCCAGATGTAGCTAGCCTGGTTATTGTCGGTGTGGGGGTAATTTCAGCTCACACTGACACAACCCCACAACCCAAACACATGGCCTTGGTATTCCAGAGGCACATCTTGCTACACTGTCTCTAGATCTGAAAACATACCAAATGTAAACTGTGGCTAAACCAGAGACCCAGCCTTCAACTATACCGGTTACCTCTATAATTAAAAACAGGCAACGGAAGCAGAAGTCAGCTTGTTTGGTAAAGGATGAAGAAGCTTCTCCTAAGAGGGAGCAGGAGAAACAATCAGAAGAGTCAGCCTATTCTGCAGCAATCATAAGAAGAGGAGGGGGAAGGTACTGAAATGAGACAGAAACTGTCCGATCTCTATCCCTAACTGAGCTGTGAGATGTGCAAAGCTGTCAACCAAGTGAGCAAATTCTCAGCTGGTTACTCCAATACTAGGATACTTAAGCCAGTAGTCAGGAATTAGAGGGTAAGGAAGCTTAACAGCTGAGATCCCTTGTTAGGGATAAGGCCACTGACAACAGGATTAGAAAAGAGGCAGGAATCCTCAGTATTTGGCAGCATTTCCTGTCAAGTGTGAAAGACAGGTATCCATTCATGGAACATCTTGCAAATTCCTGAAGCAAGTGGACCACTGTTGAGGGAGGTATCCTATATCTGAAGGAATTAGCCATGATGGAGATGTATAGCAACCTGGATGACAACCAGGTATCATCAATTAATTACCATTTAACCATTAATAAAACCTTTTTAGTTAACTCCACAACGATGACTTCTCTTAATTCATCTGAGACGGAGGGTAACAGATAATGCATTAACTTGAGCACAAAGCAATCAGCAAGAAAAAAAAAAGTCTATTGAAGTTATAGCTCACTTAAACTGAATCAAGATTCCTTGAAATACATAAAATCTTCAAGAGTATATTAATGTACTATACTCTTGTGCTGTAACCTGATGTAAAACAGAGTACTTTGTCCCAGCTTTGCTATGAACAGAACTATTTCACCATGCAGATCTCAGAAGTCTAGCCAGGCACATGGAACTTTACATTTCAGCTGTATCCTACAAAAGGGATAAAAGGTATAATTTCCTGCAATTCTTGTTACCAGAGTAATGAAATGCTTTTTCCTCTTAAGTTGGTAGTGCAATTAGGCATTTACTGAACTTGATGTATCCTACTATACATAACAGAAAGAAGCTCTACTTCCAATACACAATTAGGGAGTTCCTTCCTGTCTTACCACTTGCCTGTATGCTTAGAAGAATGTCTTCTCAAAGATAAGCATCCTCACAGTCTTGCTAAAGAGGTATGAACAGACTGGACACACAACCTTGCAATAAATTTCCACCCCAATGAGGATATAAAGCCATCATATACCTTTCTCTATAATCTTAGGCTAATAGTCCTATCAAGAACCCAATCCAACCAGCATGCTCTATCAACTTGTGAAACTAAGAATGTATCATTAGAAATCACTACAAACCTCTTCTAAATATTCTAATTGAAAAAAAAATAGTATCTCAGGAAAGCAGTGTTAATTCCAAGCAACTAGCATATGTTCTCATAATAGATACAGGACTGTTGGGTTTGCACCCTTTCCACATAACACATCATGAAAATGCAAGAGAAGCAGGGAGTAAAGGCCATCCCATGGATTTTCTTGATAAATGTTAGAAAGGTAATGAGTAGCAGTTCACAGAAAAAAAGTATAATAATGTATTGAGTTTATGTGGCAAGGTCTTGGTAAGTGAGGGGGTTGCAGGGGTGTCTGAGCCAGTGACAGTACAAGCACCCCTGTGATAACATATTTAAGAAGGGGAAAAAACTGCTGCACAACAGTAGCTAGAAGAGAAGAGTGAGAGTATGTGAGAGAAACAACTCTAGAGACACTAAGATCAAGAAAGGAGGGAGAAGATGTGCTCCAGGCACTGGAGCAGAGATTCCCCTGCAGCCCATGGAAGCCCATGGTGGAGCAGCTGTATGCACCCGAAGGAGGCTATGACCCCATGGACAGCCCATACTGTAGAAGGTTTTCTGGCAGGACTTGCAACCCTGTGGGGGACCCACCCTGGAGCAGTCATTTCCTGAAGGACTACAGCCCATGGGAAGGACTTGCCCCAGAACAGTTCAGGAAGAACTTCAGCCCAGGAAGAACTGCAGCCTGTGGGAAGGGTGCATGTTGGAGAAGTTTGTGGAGGTCCACCTCCCATGGGAGGGACCCCCACGTTGGAGTAGAGGAAGAGTGTGAGGAGGAAGGAACAGCAGAGACAACATGATGAACTGACCCAACCCCCATCCCCCTGCACCACTCAGGGGGAGGAGGCAGAGAAAAATTGAGAGTGAAATTGAGCCTGGGAAGAAGGTAGGAGTAGGGTGAAGGTGGTTTTAGGTTTGTTCTTATTTCTCATTATCCTACTCTGGTGTTAATTAGCAATAAATAAAATTAATTTCCCAAAGTCAAGTCTCTTTTGCCCATGACAGTAATTGCCAAGTGACCTCCCTGTCCTAATCTCAACCCATGAGCTTTTCATCATATATTCTACCCCGCCCAGTTGAGGATGGGAAGTGAAAGAGCATCTTGGTAGGTATGTGGCAATTCAGTAACTTCTTAAAAAGATTAAGATTACACATTTTTAAAGTATCATTTGTTCAATACAGACTCTTTTCAAAACAGGGAAGAGGGAGAAGGAAAGGGAATTATCTTTGCTCCATTTTAAAGACAGATTTTTTTAGGCATAAGCAGCAAAACAAGTCCTAGAACATTAAAGACAAGGGGGTCTGGCTGTCTCCTTTTTTTCTTTATTTCGAGGAAGACACTAAAAATACTGTTCTTAGTTTTATTAATCATTTCTCACATTCTCTTCCTAGTTTTCAAGATTGGTTTGGCTTTAAGTATTTATCTGTTACTAGCTACTTCTACAGGCATATTTGGAGCCAATTTATTTCAAAACCTTCATGTGCAAACTTAATTTTTTCTCAAAGTGGGTAAGCTTTTGAAATTAGTAATGTTTTACTTCTGAACTAAGTTTCATATTTCTAGCAATTAAATGCAACTCCTCTTAAAATTAATACAAACAGAATTGAAGTGTTATTGCTATATATATGGGGAATAAAAAAGAAAGAAAAAAGACAAGGAGATGACAAGACATGAGACACCAAAAAAAAAAAAAACCAACAAAAAAAAGAGGCATCATACTTTTAACTTCCCAGAGCATTAAGTCTAAGATGCAATTGGGAAGTATCTGCATAGTGAACATATATCAAAATCATTAGTATTTATAAATACTCCAAGAAATCCACAACTGCCTTTACCGTTTATTAAAACATACCTGATTTCATCAGTTTCTGGCACTTTGGTATAAGGTAGAATTGCTCGAACTCTCCTTCTATCTTCCACAGGCTACAATTTTAGAGAAGAGGACAAAGATATTAATTTTCCCTTTCGTTCTAGTTTACACTTCATCTCTCCAACATTATGCTGTTCTGAGGCAAAAGACTGGTAATTGCCATTTGTATCCCTTTGCTAGTTTTAAGTTTTCCAAGGGTCAAAAATAGTAAGAGTTGGAAATGCTTAATGCCTAAAATTATCTACAAATGCTCTAATTTTGTTTCTAGCCTTGTAACATTATCAGTCAATTATCTCCTGTCATGGGTTGAGTTGAATCTGCTGCTGTTATTCATACCATGCTGCAGTCATGCCAGCTTCAAAAATGAAAGTGCTGGCTGGAGCAAAGTATTATGAGGCTCAAAGTTCAGATTGTAACATGGGAGGTTTCCTGTTCCAGTTGCTGCTTCTGGGTTCAGGTTCTTGGGTGTTGGCCCTTCCACTGGGATGGCAGTGAGACGAGTGGGAGCGGGGTAGCTGCTGATTTTCTTTTATGCTGCTTTTTTCTGCATTTTGCTCAGCTTCTGCAAATAGGCTAAGCTAAGGTAATCATGCATTGTATTATTAGACTAGATTATTAACTAAAGTAATTGTTCATCTTATTTATTTAGTAAACTCATCTCTTCAACTCAACCCTGAGTTTGTGTGTGTTACTTTTCCCTCATTTCTGTGTTGGGGGAGCAGGCAGGTGAACCCTTGTGCTAAACCATTACATCTCCAAAAATAAAATTACCAATAATGTAATTTTCATGAAAGAGTACTTTAGAACATCACTGGAAATTTCCCTTAGTTTAACATTCAGAAACATCAGAAGGGGGAGGATTTGCAGACATAGTTTTTGCAGGTGTTTCAGAGGGGGCTGTTTTGCCTGGGTTGGTTGTTTGTTGAGGGTTTTTTAATTACTGATATTGTCTTAAGGATAGTCACCTGAAAGAAGCCCATCTATAAGGAACATTGGTAATTTCCAGGATACATATTTGTGAATCTTTGCTACAAAATAGTAATGTTATTTTGAGATACTTTTTATTAAGTCAGTATAAAACTTTAGAGGCTAACTACATTACAATAGTGCTCTTTGCTGGCCAATAACCACACATTTTCTTGTTTATCTCAGGTTACATATAATGTTATGACTACATTTGGAGATAACTGCAATACCTGATATCTAGCTTTCTCATTACAGATTTTTATTTTTAAAAAAAATTATCATTACTTTTTATCAGTAAAAATGTGTTTATACTATACCATATGCTGAGACAGCTCTAGAATTAGGGGAAGCTGTCTACAATGCTTTTTTTCATAGAAAATTAGAAATATTGGATGCAAAATTAATGATATTAAAGTAAATTACATTTTAAAACTTTACTACTTGCCTCTGGAGGTGCTACTGGAAAGAATAATTTTTCTCCCTTCAGTAAACAAGACACATGACTGTAATAACCAATTAGGTCTGAGAGTGAAGCAAAGCGACGTCCACCAATATAGTAGTCACCACACATGGCAATAATCCTGTCAAGAAAGAAAAGGAAACTTAACAGAAGAAAATCTTTTGCTACAAACCACTGGGGTGTGCATTTGTTGGGTTCATGATTTATTTATTTCTAAAAATAAAGTTACAATAACATTTATTTTTTAAAGCAGGTTGTCTACATTCAACAAAATGCAGTATTACAAATAAATGTATATACACACACCCTTAACAAATGAGTATTTAATCAGCAATTACTGATAAACATCATGACAAATATATTTAAAGACTACAGGGGATGTAGATTTGCAAAAAAGTAAGCAGGTTTGCTAAAACTAAATGAAACTAAATGTAAAAAATGTAAAAATAAGCATCCTACACAATTGACATACTACATTAGTAGAAATAATAGAATCAATACTTCCATCATGTAGGAGATACAGCTTATATGATAGGTGTGTGTAAATTTGGCAAAGTATCAATATATTTTGATAGCAAATAACTGCATTTAATTACACAGAGCAGAATACTGAAATGCCTTAAAAAAAAAATCAGTCACTTCTCCACAGTCTAGTGTCCATGGTAACAAATAAAATAAAAAAAACTTTGTAATAATAAATGTACTAAATTTAAAAGCCGGCTAATAAATAGGAAAAATGCTTAAAAAACATGTCAATAGTTTAACAAAAAGAAAATTCTTGTAAAATTGCTCATCTTGCTAACTTATGTAGTTGGAAAGTGTGGGGGATTTTTGGGGGGTTGATTTTTTTCTTTTTGCAGGGCAGGGGGGTGATAGTGCATGTTTCAGTATTCAGATTTGTGAATGTACTTGTCATACCAAAAAATGGAAAATACCATGTCTCTTTATATTACAATGTAATAAAAGTTCCAGAAACAGTCAGAAATAATTGATTTAGGTATGACAGTTAACAGTTTTTAAAACATTTATAATACACAAAAGTCATTTGTACAAGAAAAAAAAGTACATTTTGATCCAGTCTGTCCAGATCCTTCTGCAGAGCCTTCCTACCCACAAGCAAATCAACACTCCTGTCCAATTTGGTGTTGCCTGCAAACTTACTGAGAGTGCCCTCAATCCCCTCATCCAGATTATTGATAAAGATATTAAAAAGAACAGTCCCCAGTACTGAGCCCTGGGGAACACCACTTGTGACTGGCCATCAACTAAGTTTAACTTCATTTGCTACAATTCTTTGGGCCTGGCCATCCAGACAGTTTTTTACCCAGCAAAGCATCCACCCATCCAATCCATGAGCAACCAGTTTCTCCAGGAGAATGCTGTGGAAACAGTGTCACAAGCCTTACTAAAATCAAGGTAAATATCCACAACCTTCCCCTCATCCACTAAGCGGGTCACCTTGTCACAGGAGAACAGGGTAGTCAAGCAGGTGTCCAGGGAGGTGGTGAAGGCCCCATTCCTGGAGACATTCAAGGTCAGGCTTGATGGGGCCCTGAGCAACCTGATCTAGTTGGGGATGTCCCTGCTTACTGTAGGGGGGTTGGACTAGATGACCTCTAGAGGTCCCTTCCACCCCAGTGCATTCTATGATTCCATGACCTGCCTTTCATGAACCCATGCTGACTGGGCCTCATCGCCTGGGTTTATCCCGTACATGCCACCTCACAGCATTCAAGATGCCAAGATCAGACTGACAGGCCTGTAGTTCCCTGGATTCTCCTTCTGGAACCTCTTATAGACAGGTATCACATTTGCTAACCTCCAGTCTACTGGGACCTCCCCAGCCAGCCAAAACTGCTTATAATGATGGAAAGTAGCTTGATGAGCACTTCTATCAAAGGAGGAAGTCTTATGATATGCCTTCACAAACTGAAGTCTAAGAATATATAATGTCACTGATCAGTGAAGACAGAAATATGCAATAAAATACAAGAATCTTATTTACCATCATGTTATCTCTCTCTAGTTTACAGAATGTTACCTTAAAAATATTTCAAAACAAATTACAGTACAAAAGCTTAAACATGTCTGACTACTTAGTATTTGACTACTTCATAAAGTTCACGAACAATTAAAAAACAAAAGGAAAAAAATACATTTAGTTGATGAGAAACTCAGATAAGTATATTATTATGTAATTGGGGCAGGAGTTGGCAGGGCTCATGGATAGGGCTTTAAACTAGATTTGAAGGGGGAAGGGGTTATTAATCTCATGCTGGCCTGTGACACACAGTAGGGCAGCTCACCAGAGGCAGAGGGATGGAGAGCTAGTAAGGGCTCTCAACTTGTTGCCCTGAGGCAAGCCAGGGACAATGGACCAAGACACCCTGAGAGAATCAAGGAAGATTCACCTAAGAGGGTGACACAGCCAGCCCAGCTGAAGTGCCTCTATGCAAATGCACGCAGCTTAGGCAACAAACAGGATGAATTAAGGGCCACTGCACTGCTGGAATGCCATGACATAGTGGCTATTACTGAAACTTGATGGGATGATACCCATGACTGGAATATAGGGATAGACAGGTACAAGCTCTTTAGGAAGGACAGTCAGGGGAGGAGGGGAGGAGGTGTTGCCCTCTACATCAGTGACCAGCTGGAATCAGTGGAGCTCCACCTGGGGAAGGATGATGAACTGGTTGAGAGCATATGGGTGAAGATTAAAGGGAAGACAGGGGAAGGAGATGTTACTGTAGGGGTCTGCTACAGGCCACCTGACCAGCAGAACCAAGCAGATGAGGCCCTCCACAGGCAAACAGAAGTGGCTTCATGTTCACAAGCCCTGGTCCTCATGGGTGATTTCAACCACCCTGACATCTGCTGGAGGGACAACACAGCTAGTCTCCAGCAATCCAGGATGTTCCTGGATTGCATAGATGAAAACTTCCTCCTCCAAATGGTAGAGGAACCAATGAGAAAAGGTGCTATGCTGGTCCTTGTTCTCACCAATAAGGAGGGGCTGGTGACCAATGTGAGGCTCAGGGATAACCTTGGGTGCAGTGACTATGAAGCAATAGAATTTAAGATCCTCAGGGCAACTAGGAGGACGTATCCCAAGCTTACAACCCTGGACTTTAAGCATGCAGACTTTGATCGCTTCAGGGATCTGCTGGCCAAAGTATCATGGGACAAAGCCCTAGAGGGAAGAGGGGCCCAGGACATCTGGTCAGTGTTCAAGGATCACCTTCTCTGTGTCCAGGAGCAAAGTATACCAACAAAGAAGAAAGCAGGAAAGAATGCTAGGAGACCTGCCTGGCTGAGCAAGGAGCTCCTGGACACTCTGTCACACAAAAAGAAACTCTATACGGAGTGGAAGAAAGGACAGCTAGAATGGGGGGCATATAAGGAAGCTACCCGAGCAGCAAGAGACCTGGTTAGAAAAGATAAAGTTCAGTTAGAATTAAATCCAGACAGGGAGATCGAGTGGAAAAGCAAAATTTTCTAAATGTTTATTAATGGTAAAAAGAAGACTAGGGAAGCTGTGGCCCCCTCAGAAAGGAAACAGGTGAACTGGTGACAAGTGACACAGAAGGCTGAGGTTCTCAACGACTTCTTTACCTCAGTTTTCACTGGCAAGGGCTCCAGCCACACTCCCGGAGTCACAGAAGATAATGATAGGGGCTGGAAGAAGGAACTGCCCATTGTGAGTGAAGATCAGGTTCATGACCATCTGAAGAACCTGAAAATATTCAAGTCCATGGGACCCAATGGGATACACCCACAGGTGCTGAGGGAACTGGCAGATGAAGTTGCTAAACCGCTCTCTATTATATTCCAAAAGTCGTGGCAGTCTGGGGAAGCCCCCACTGACTGGAAAAGGGGAAACATAACCCCCATTTTCAAAAAGGGAAAGTAGGATGACCCAGGGAACTATAGGCCAGTCAGTCTCACCTCTGTGCCCAGTAAGATCATGGAGCACTCCTGGAGGCACTGCTGAGACAGAAGAATAACGAAGAGGTGATTTGGTACAATCAATATGGCTTCACCAAGGGCAAATTTTGCCTGACAAACCTGGTGGCTTTCTATGAAGAGATCACAACATTAATAGATGAGGGACGAGCAAATGACATAATTTACCTGGATCTGAGCAAAGCCTTTGACATTGTCCCACATGACATCCTGGTCTCCAAACTGGTGAAATATGGGTTCGATGGATGGACAACTCAGTGGATAAAAAACTGGCTTGATGGCCACACCCAAAGAGTGGCTGTCAATGGGTCAATGTCCAAGTGGAGACAGTGACAAGTGGAGTCCCCCAAGGATCAGTACTGGGACCAGTCTTGTTTAACATCTTTGTTGGTGACATGGACAGTGGCATTGAGTGCACCTTCAGCAAGTTCACCAACAACACCAACATGTGTGGTGTGGCTGCCACACTGGAGGGAAGGGATGCCATCCAGAGGGACCTTGACAGGCTAGAGAGGTAAGCCCAAGCCAACCTCATGAAGTTCAACAAGACCAAATGCAAGGTCCTGCCTCTGGGTTGGGGCAATCCCAAACACAAATATAGGCTGGGCAGTGACTGGCTTGAAAGCAGCCCTGAAGAAAAGGACTTGGGGGTGCTGGTGGATGAGAAGCTCAACATGAGCTGTCAATGTGCACTTGCAGCCCAGAAAGCCAATCGTATCCTGGTCTGCATGAAGAGAAGTGTGGACAGCAGGTCAAGAGAGGTGATTCTCCCCCTCTATTCCACTCTAGTGAGACCCCACCTGGATTACTGCATCCAGTTCTGGAGCCCCTATTACAAGAGGGATATGGATGTTCAGGATCATGTCCAGAGAAGGGCCATGAGGATGATCAGAGGGCTGGAGCACCTCTCCTATGGAGACAGACTGAGAGAGTTTGGGCTGTTCAGTTTGGAGAAGATAGGCTCTGAGGAGACCTTATTGTGGTCTTCCAGTATCTGAAGGGGGCCTACAAGAAAGCTGGAGAGGGACTTTTTAGGATGTTGGGTAGTGATAGGGCTAGGGGCAATTGAGCAAAACTAGAAATGGGTAGATTCAGATTAGATGTTAGGAAGAAGTCCTTCACCATGAAGGTGGTGAGACACTGGAACAGGTTGCCAAGGGAGGGGGTAGAAGCCCCATCCCTGGAGATTGTTAAGGCCAGGTGGGATGGGGCTCTGAGCAACCTGATCTACTGTAAGGTATCCCTGCCCATGGCAGGGGGGTTGGAAATAGATGATCCTTGAGGTCCCTTCCAACCCTGACAATTCTTTTATTTTAATTTTTCTTTAACAAGTCAGTATTTGGATACATTTCTGTGTTAAAAATCTCTCTTCTTAGGTCAGTTGTTTAAAATATAATATTTCTTCCAAACAAGAGTGTAAAACATATACTAAGATTGATTTTTTAAGATGAAAACTGAAGTTTTCAAGCATATAGCACAGCAAGGGGAGTCAGAAAATAATATAATTTTAAGGATCTAGACTAGATCTCTTGGCATATATCCTAACAGATTACTTATAAAATCCATAGGTTTCTAAATTAAATTTAGTGTTCCACATTTTATTATTAAATTGAGCTCAAATGAAACATTTCTTCAGAATCTATTAACTCATAAATACAAAGAATTCTGTAATCACAGAAAATTCTGAAGGACAAGATGAAAATATAAAGATTTTCCAATATTTATAATTGCTCAGCAACTCATAAAAATCCATACTACTACAGCCAAAAAGAATTTAGTTTTGATGGACTCATATGCTATCTGTCAATCACATGCTGCATGAACATATGTCTATATCCAAATTGGAGGAGGGGGATTTGGAGAACTTTGACTGAAATTCCAATATTTTAGGTCAAACAAACATCACTTTTAGGAAACAAAAATATCAGTGAGATGGTTGAACAATGTAAATGTTACCCTTTTTTTGGATGGCTGCAATTTGCAAAGAACTAGCTTTGGTGAAAGTGACACTTCCAGTCTGTGGGACTCAGTGGACACATTCCTATATTTGGCTGAAATAACTTCAAGAGTGCCATTCTCGAGGCTGAAAAAATGTTTGGTTGTAATATCTACCCTTCTAATAACAAAAACATATATACTTTGCAGTCAACAAATGAAATGAAAAGCATGTCTGTTCTATGAAGAACGGTATCAGCAAACAGATTAGTTTCCTTTGAATAGTTATCTCTTATTGAATGGGTCCAAGAAGGAAAGATTCTTTAAAATATGAAAAGGATCCATTTCTTAGAATGTTTTCCCCATTTTCCATCTGAGATGCCAGAAAATTTTATGAACCCACATTCGACATCTGATATTGGCTACAATAAGCAGAAGTTATTAACAGTCTTAAAAACAGCATTTAAAAAGCAAATATTAAACAGCTTAATTTTCTACTACTGCTACATAGTAACTAGTTGCCAAACAAGAATCAGTATAGATGAGAAGCATGAATTGTTAGCTCAGACATGATGCAAACAGAAGCATGATATTTCTGTTTGCTTAGCAAGTAAATTTGCTTTATTTCTTGTTCTCTAGATAGCTGAAAAAGTTTCTTTTTTCTACTGCTGAAAATGCACTTGATATCCTATTTTGTGACGATTAAACTAAAGCACACTACTTGCTGACTAACATTCAAGCACTTCCCAGAACATATCTCATTTATACTAAATGAGAATAAATTAATGCATAAAACTTGATAATGGTAAAATAATTCTGGTTACAATTTCAGATACAATACAGGGCTATTTGTATTTAGAACAACTAATTCCAACATACTGAAAGCTGATTCCAGCAAATCCTCATATTATTAAATACATAACCTCTTTGTTCCTCCTTGTTATTTCTTATAAAAGGAAGCACCTAGATTTGCTATGACTTTATTCAAGTATGTCCTGTGAGCACCAGTAACTGCAGAACAGACTCAAAACAATTTTCCCAGATTACTAATAAGAAGCCTGCATGTTACTGTAAATTTATTCACAACAGCTTTAGAAAAGCTTTTCTATTTTGATGAGATTAGTTTCCTCATATTTTCATTCTTTAGCCTATAAAGGAATTAAGTAACATTAAGGTTTAAAACAATTAAACCCTAGTAAAGAGCCATACCACACATATATTAAAAAAAATAAAGGTAAAAATAATTATTCAATTTATAATACATTTGTTTTCTACATTGTACTAAGTTCTTGGGTTTGATGGGTGGACTGTTCAGTGGATAAGGACCTTGAGGTAAAGGACTTGGGGGTGCTGGTGAACAAGAAGCTGGACATGAGCAGACAGTGTGCACTTGTAGCCCAGAAGGCAAATCACATCCTGGGCTGCATCAAATGAAGCATGACCAGCAGATCGAGAGGTGATTCTGCTACTCTGCTCTGGTAAGAATGCACCTGGAGTACTGCATCCAGCTCTGGAGCTCTCAATTCAGGAAGGACATGGGCCTGATGGAGCGGGTCCAGAGGAGGGCCACAAAAATGATTACAGGGCTGGAGCATCTCTGCTATGAGGACAGGCTGAGGGAGCTGGTGTTGCTCAGCCTGGAGAAGGCTCTGGGGAGACCTAATCGCCACCGCCACCTGAAGGAGGCCTGCAAGAAGGCTGGAGAGGGACTGTTTATGAGGGCCTGCAGTGATAGGCCAAGGGGCAATGGTTTGAAATTAGAGAAGAGCAGATTTAGATTGGATGTTAGGAAAAAGTTCTTTACAGTGAGGGTGGTTGAAAACTGAAACGGGTTGCCCAGAGGCCCCCATGCAAGTGGATATTCAAGGTGAGGCTTGACGGGGCTCTGAGCAACTTGATCAAGTTGAGGATGTCCCTACTCACTGCAGGGGGGTTGGACTAGATGACCTTTGGAGGTCCCTTCCAACCCAGGTGATTCTATGATTCTAAACCCACAAATTAACAGGTTACAGCATTTTAAAAGAAAACATTTAGTTCTCACCTAAAATGATTGACATTTGTTTTACTAAGGAATGAAAGCACAAATGAACCCGGTCTTCGATCACTCTCTCGAATAAGGTAACTTCCAGGTTTTCCCGCTTGCCGAAGACGTTCTTCTGCAATTGCTCTGTCAAGTTTTCCATGATACCATCTAAAAAACAACAATGCATGTCTTTAGAATTTAAGGCTTCTGTTTATTCTCACAGTACAGGCCTATGAAACTAATGAAAGTTCTCAGTTAAACTGATGTAACTCCAAACCCTTGTTTAAAATAAAGTTATTAGATGTTTATAAGTGCAACTTCTCTAATTACTCATTTCTGATACACAGAATTTTTAAAGCTTTACAGGTTCAGATATCTCATTACCCCAAGTAACTCACATTGGAGGAAAGCACTCTGAACCATCCAAATGGGACAAAGGTTCCCTATAACCAGCTTCTTCTTTCCTCCTCAATTTGGTCATTTTCAGTCAAAAAGCAAAACCAGAGGTAACTGATCTGAGTTGTATTTTAAGCCTAGTCAGGCTTCAATTCAGGCTGTAACCCGTTTCTCAAATAAAAACAGATCACAGTATAAATGCCTGCACCTAAATGACAGTAGTCACCATATTTCAGACAAAAAATAGTCTTCCCCAAACCCAACATGAATCCTATTTTTCAGCGCGAGGGCAGCCGCTGGAAAGCCTCGGTAACTGTTAGCTGAGCTTTGCTTTAACTCGAATTGCTTTAGGGGTTTCCTGGGTTTGCTTTGGGCTTTCTGAGGGCGGAAGGACCCCAAAGGGACAAGCAGGACTGGTGGGGACAGCCCTCCAGTGCGCCTGCTAGGGAAGTGACGTCGCTGGAGGGTGTTGCCCGGGAACCGTGCAGAATTTAAGTACCAATTAGCGCGAGACCGCCATTTCAGCGCAAGGGCAGCTGCGGGAAAGATCATCTTCTCACTGGAACGTGGCGAGTAGCGTGTGAGGGGTGAAAAAAAAAAAATTAAAAAAAAAGGCCCGGTTCCCCGAAGGAATTGAGCCATGGTTATGACTCAGTCTCAGGCTGTCTGTAAAACTGTGGGTACCCAAAGAGAGCCCACACATAAGCATGCAAGTGTTCAGGCATGCAGCTGCGATGAGTGTTGGAGCCTGGCACGAGAGGTCGAGAGTGGCAGAGACAATGCCTGCATTCGGTGTGAGCAGATCAATGATCTGCTTAACCTAGTGGCTGAGCTGAAGGATGCAGTAGAAAGACTAAGGACCATAAGGGAATGTGAAAGGGAGTTAGATTTGTGGTAACAGGCTCTGCAGACCCCCTAGGCAGAGGGAAGTGATGCAAGAAGCAGCGGAGAATGGATACAGGTGCCTGTCAGAAGGGGCAAGGCAAAACCCTTCCAGCCCCCCTCACCTCCTCAGGTGCCCTTGCACAACAGATATGGGGCACTAGAGGTTGAGGGTGAGGTGATCCTGGAAGCAAAAGCAACACCATCTGGGGGGTCGACTAAAGCAAATCAGTCCCCCCCTTGCATCAGAACTTGTACACAAAAGAAAAAGAGGAGGGTAACTGTGATTGGTGATTCCCTTCTGAAAGGAATAGAGGGCCCCATATGTCGGCTGGACCCTTCCCACAGGGTAGTCTGCTGCCTCCCTGGGGCCCGGGTCAGGGATGTTACCAGAAGGCTGCCTAATGTAGTACAGCCCTATTACTATCCCTTGCCAGTTATGCAAGTGGGAAGTGATGAAGTCAATACCAGAAGTCTTAAATCAATCAAAAGGGACTTCAAGGCACTGGGAAAAGTAGTTGAGGGATCAGGGACACAGGTAATTTTTTCATCTATACCCTTAATTGCATGCATGAATGCTGAAAGGAACAGGAAAACATTCCTGATTAATAAGTGGCTAAGAGGCTGGTGTCACCAACAAAATTTTGGGTTCCTTGATCTTGGGGAACTCTACATAGCCCCAGGTCTGCTAGCAACAGATGGGGTACACCTGTCACAGAGGGGGAGAAAGATCTTGGCACACAAGCTGGCAGGGCTTGTACAAAGGGCTTTAAACTAGGCTTGAAGGGGGAGGGGAGTGAGCACAACATTACTAGACATGAACCAAAGGAGGCTGAGGGTGGTAAGCCACAGACAGGGGAAAACCCAGCAGCCCAGCTGAAGTGTATGTACACTAATGCACACAGCATGGGTAACAAACAAGAGGAGCTGGAAGTCTTGGTACAGGAGGAAAACTATGATGTTTTTGCCATCACCGAAACGTGGTGGGATGACGCTCACAACTGGAGTGCTGTAATCAAGGGCTACAGACTCTTCAGGAGAGACAGGAGAGGGAGATGGGGTGGAGGAGTGGCCCTGTATATTAGGGAGACTCTGGACATCATGGAGGTTGAGACTAAGGATGATCAGGTTGAGTCCCTATGGGTAAGAATTAGGGGTAAGGCCAACAAGTCTGACATCCTGGTTGGAGTCTGTTATAGACCACCTAATCAGGAAGAAGAGGTTGATTTAATTTTCTTCAAGCAGCTGGAGGCTGCCTCAAGATTGCTTCCCCTTGTTCCTGTGGGTGACTTTAACCTGCCAGACATCTGCTAGGAATTGAACACTGCAGAGAAGAGGCAGTCTAGAAGGTTCCTGGAGTGTATGGAGGATAGCTACTTATCCCAGCTGTTAAAGCAAGCCTACCAGGGGTTCAGCCCTACTTGACTTGCTGTTTACAAATAGAGAAGGGCTGGTGGGAGATGTGGTGGTGGGAGATGTGGTGGTGGGAGGCTGCCTGGGGTCCAGTGACCACGAAATAATTGAGTTTTCAATATACGGTGAAACCAGGAGGGGCAGCACCAAAACCTCCACCATGGACATCCAAAGGGCAGACTTTGGCTTATTCAAGGAATTAACTCAGAAAGTTCCTTGGGAAACAGCCCTTAAAAACAAAGGGGTCCAGGAAGGCTGGACTTACTTCAAGAAAGAACTCTTGAAGGCACAGGAACAGGCTATGCCCATGTGCTGGAAGAGGAGCCGACGAGGGAGACAACCAGAATGGATGGGCAAGGAGCTTCTAAAGGAATTAAAGGAAAAAAAGAGGGTGTATCACCTTTGGAAAAAAGGGGACATATCCCAGGATGAGTTTAAGGACATTGCTAAGTCTTGTAGGAAAAAAATTAGAGAGGCAAAAGCCCATTTAGAACTTAGACTAGCCACTGCCATAAAGGAGAATAAAAAATATTTCTACAAATATATTAATGGCAAAAGAAGAGGCAAGGACAACCTCCACTCCTTATTGGATGTGGAGGGGAATATAGTAACAAAAGATGAGGAAAAGGCAGAGGTACTTAACACCTTCTTTGCCTCAGTCTTCAATAGTGGGACAGGCTGTCTTCAGGACAACTGGCCTCCTGAACTGGCAGATGGAGTTGGGGACCAGTATAGTCCCCCTGTAATCCAGGAGGAAGCAGTAAGGGACCTGCTGACCCACTTGGATCCTCACAAGCCCATGGGACCTGATGGGATCCATCCTAGGGTGCTGAGAGAGCTGGCAGATGAGCTGGCCAAGCCACTCTCCATCATTTATCAGCAGTCCTGGCTCACAGGTGAGGTCCCTGATGACTGGAGGCTGGCCAATGTGATGCCCATCCACAAAAAGGGCCTGAAGGAGGAACCAGGAAATTACAGACCTGTCAGCCTGACCTCAGTGCCAGGCAAGGTTATGGAACAGGTCATCCTGAGTACAATCACACAGAACCTGCAAGATGGTCAGGGGATCAGGCCCAGCCAGCATGGATTCAGGAGGGGCAGGTCCTGCCTGACCAACCTGATCTGCTTTTATGATCAGGTTACCCGTCTGGTGAATGCGGGGAAGGCTGTGGATGTAGCCTACCTGGACTTCAGCAAAGCCTTTGACACTGTCTGCCACAAGAAGCTCCTGGCAAAGCTGGCAGCTCGTGGTTTGGACAGATTCACTCTGAAATGGGTCAAGAACTGGCTGGAGGGCCGGGCCCAGAGAGTGGTGGTGAACAGTGCCACATCCAGTTGGCAGCCAGTCACAAGTGGTGTCCCCTAGGGATCAGTGCTGGGCCCCATCCTGTTCAATATCTTTATTGATGATGTGGATGAAGGAATTGAGTCCATCATCAGTAAGATTGCAGATGACATGAAGTGAGGAGCAGGTGTTGATCTGTTGGAGGGAGCAATTGAAACTATGCCAAATGTTGTTCTCAAAACCTCTTAAGAAGGAAAACTTTTACACAGCTGTTTTACACTATATCAACTATTTTAGACTATTCACCTATTGATTCTACCAGTCTACGTATGTCTTACAAGAGTTGTAAAAAAGCATATTTTGGAAGAGATATGAAAACGGTCTTTTGGTTTAACATACACAAGAAAAAAATTAAAAATGCAAATTTGTTAACAGCTGGACTCAATCTTAAAGGTCTTTTCCAACCTAAATGATTCTATGATGAATAGAGTGATTCTATGAAAAATACAGCAAGATAACAATAAGGCTGTTAAAGTAAGCGCTCGAGAGTCAGAAAATGGCAGAAATAAAGTTCAGTCTAAACTTTTTTTTTTTTTTGGTGCATGTCTATTATGACAGTCTTTAATTCAAATAATGTCATACTGGGTGACTCAGTTTTTCCACTGCTTTCTATATTGCCTACTGTATTACTTACTATTCACATTCTGCTGTAAAGGCAGAGTTATTGATAACCTTAGGACATTTTCAATAGCATATGAAAACTGAACACATCACACACATGAACTAATTGGTTTTCCAATTCTCCCACTAGACAAAGAAATGGTATTAATTCCGTTTTACTTATAGGGAACTGAGGTATTCAGGCTGAGTTTGCAAGCATCCATTAATATTACATCTCAAGTTTGAGATGCCTACATCTGTTTTTCCCAAGTACTTGGCAATATATATAGGTTTTTACATGTGAAAAACTCCTGCTTGCTTCAGTTGCATTTGGAAGCATTCAGCGTTTGTGCAAATCAAGCCTAGGTTCTATTTTGTACACCACAACCTGGATGCTCAGTGAATCTTTCTACTGTAAAAGAGACAAGACAGATAAAAACTGTCTCTTTGTATTTCAGAAGACAGAGAAATAAGTTGTACTATACAATGAAAATAGCAGTTTTCATAGCACTGATATGCAAATATACACACATTTGACTTCAATTGTAAGCATGTAACTTAACTATGAAATAGAATTTACCAAAGAACAATTGAATATTGAATTTTTAAAGGATTTATTTGTGTTAGCATTGATTAGAAAAATTAAAAACAGATTGAGATGCTATCAATGCCAAGTCCTCAATGAATTGTTTAACATGCTAGCTTGCGAACAGATAAACTCATGCCATTGAGATGAGGAAACCAAAATTAGCACTAGCATTTTTCCGCAATAGGTATTGTGATTTGTAGGTTGAGATAAGATATATTTAATAACTGGAATAAAACTAAAATAACATGGAGTCAAGGTCTTTTCTGCTTCCTACACCACCTCACCAGCAAGTAAGCTGGGGAAGCTGACCCCCAACTGACCAAAGGGATATTCCATACCATATGATGTCATTGCTCAGCATACAAAGCTGGGGGAATGAAGGTTGGCAGGGGCTGTGGTTGCTCAGGGACAACTGGCTGGGCATCACTCAGATAGTAGCAAGTGTTTTCTTTTACATCACTTGTTTTTTTGGGGTTTGTTGGTAGTTTGCTATCCATCCCTCTATGTGTCAATCCTATGTCCTCACCCCCATTGTTTTTTCCCCTTCTTTTTTTTAATTCTTAAACTGCCTTTGTCTCAATCCACAAGTTTTCTCACTGTTACTCTTCTGATTCTCCCCCCATCCCACTGGGGGGTAGTGAGTAAGCAGCTGTGGTGTCTAGTTGCTTGCTGGGGTTAAACCATAAGAATAATCCACTATTTTCACAATGTTTTGAGCAAATATTACTCAACAACATTCTGAAACATACTGCCCTGACAATACAATAGCTATTATCAGATGAGTCAAAAGTGAAAGTAGCCTTGCAACAAAGGGTTATGAAATGATCCAACTACAAGATATCTTGTTAATTGTAAGCCATAATTTTAGATAGTTGTTTCCATGACCAGCTGTTTTACCATTGCTATAACTAACTTGTTAGCTACATTGCAAGTTTGTTTTTTTATTTCAGAGTATATCAATAATAGACTTCCATGTTTCACAAAGCAAATAGATGCTATGCAAGGAAATAATTCCATCTGTCAGTTTAAATCAAAAGCAACATGTTCAAAACACCAACTCTATGCACCACAACCTTAATTACAGTAAACAGAAAACAACTACAAATTCATAAACAGTTTGTATTTTGTGTATTGTGATATATATACAAGCAACATACACAGCTGCATAAGAGATCATTCCTGACATTTCAGACACTTCATGTAGTTGAGCGCTATAAGCCAGGTCACGAATTTCATGAAATAAGTAAGTTGCACAGAGAGTTATGTCTAGCCTACAAACAAGAGCTCCTTAGTTTTTCCACTGTTCTACAGAAGAAGCTAGGTACCAGTCTCCTCAGGCCCAGCTAACAGGACTATGGCAGTTTAGGCTGGGTGCCCCCTGCCACTGCTGCATGAGGTACATCTCTGGTGTCCCGGGTGCCCACCCAATAGGGGTGGACACAGGAAATGGCGTATTTCTATCCATAAATCCTGCGCCCTATAAAGCCATCTGCAGAGCCATTCTCTTCCTCTTTCTTCC
The DNA here is from genome assembly GCF_027791375.1 of Indicator indicator. NCBI lineage: Eukaryota > Metazoa > Chordata > Aves > Piciformes > Indicatoridae > Indicator > Indicator indicator. Next base: position 210,303 of record NC_072052.1, on the reverse strand, counting down.
CTCTCTGCTCCCACGGGAGATGTCCTCTCTTATCGGGTAATGCCGGGGGGGTATCTCAGGCCTCTTAGGCCTGACTAGGCCTAATGCCAGGAGGAGAATGGAGGGGGGGGCAGTCTCAGACCTGGCCAGCCTGAGACTTGCCTAGCAGTGGGAGGGGGGGGGAAGGAAGAGCCCTGAGGGATTGGGTAGACCCTCAGGTGGGAGGAAGGGAGGATTGGGAAGCTTTTGGGAATTCTGTGAGGGGGTTCTGTATGCTTTAGGATATTCTTTTCCACTATGCTTTGTAGTTTGTAGTTCTCTGTAGCTTCACCAATTGCTTTTCCATTTAAACTTTCCATCACTCTCCAATCCGTTTGCGTGTGTCATTCTTTTGTCCCTTTCGGGGCAAGAGATGTTCTGGCTGGCCTCAAACCAGCACACAGGACTTTCTACTGTGAGTAGAAATGTTATTGCACTGGAGCCCTTTAAGCAACCTTATGGGATAATCACAGGATGCTTAGCAGCCCCCAGCATTGAAGCACTACACAATTCATGAAAGACAGGCTGTTCACAAAGAGGCAGTTGCTACCATGTGTAGAAACGGGTTATGAGGTTCAACTAAATCCCTTTATTTACATATTTCCTTTTTACAAATGGGAAAATAAAATATTCTGAGGCTTTGCTGTTCTACTAAAGCCTTTTCCTTTTACAGTATGCTGCAATTCTAACTTAGGAACACAGTAGCACAGGGAGGAAGGAATGGAAGGGCAAAGCACTGCAGGGGTGCAAAAATGTTATTCAGCAACTTAGTAAAAATTAAGCTGTTAACAGTTGGAAACCTCATTGTTGCAGTCTAAAATACAAGTTATAGTGAGTAGAAAGCAAACAAACAAAACCACAAAAAAACTCCCACAAACCAACACAACACCAAATGCCATACTCGTTTCACTCTTCTTAGCCATACCTGACTGCTTCAGCAAAATCCAATAGAAGAGTGGAGAACTTCTAGGAGACATGGTCAAAGCTCCCCACCTATCAGTTCAGAATCATCACCTTCATACATTTCACAACATTACAGAATCTTATAATAATTTCCTGAGTTCCATTGCCATTAGGAGCAGAAACAATTACCTTCAACAGGAAAAAATCAATTTCAAGCAGCATACAGAAATCTCAAGAACAGTTTCATGAAGACAAGAACAAAACCACCAAGATATCCTGCATTCTCATTTTTTTTATTCTGCTTTCAAATCTTGAAAATAAATAGTTGAAGAGCTTACGCTCATATTTCATTGCTCAAGCTTCATATTAGCCTTTCCAGTATCTCTCAGCCTAAAATGTTAACTGCATTCTTAGCATCATCACTTTTTATGCCTTTTAATACCTTGTCCCATCTTTGTCAGATTTATGCAGATATTGCATTATTTCCTTTATGTGAATAATTCATAAAGATTACATTATGGTAAGTTGTACTCACTTTATTAAATTCAGTGCCTTGCTTTTTCTTGTTAGTTACCAATTTTTTACTCAATCTTTGCAGTTCTCCACTTTACAAAACTTCCTGACAGAAAAAGCTCTGTAAACCTTTCATTTCCTTATCTTACACACACAAAAAAGGGAGGGGACCAAAAAACCATTTATCCAGCATACATGAAATTGTTTCACGTTCTTCTAGGAAAGTGGGGATTTTAATCATTTTTTGATCCCTATATATTTTTCTAAGTGGAGGTACAAAGCAAATATAAGCCTAATAAAAAATAAGTCTGCTTTTCTCAGTTACCTAAAACTCGCTTGAAAACATATGTAGCAAAACAGAACACTGCTGCACTTCAAGATTAGGAACTAGGCAGCTACAACAGAAAGTCACTCTCATTCCTCAATATACCAGCTGTGCCAAGCCATTAACTGCAGGAGTTGTACATATCGCCTATACTAGTTATTAACATACTTTCAGAATATATACAAACTATGGACTTACACAAAGACATGAACTAAAACCCTCAATAAATCTTAATAAAAAGAGTAAACAATGACAGAAGGTGAAAGAAGTATACATTCAAAAGGCAATACATTAATAACTTTAATAAAGCAAGGTTCTAAAAGTTTCAAACACTGTAAGGACAATGTAATAAGCTTTAAAATAGACAGAGATGTGACAACAACATAAGATCAAGCTTTGCAACTCAAAAGACTTCCAATTCTATCTGATATATAAATATATGTACTAAAAAGCACATTGATTGCCTTTTGAAAAATCAGTATTTTTTTTTTAAAGCCACTGATAAATGGGCAAAATTTAGCTCACATTTTCTTACTGAAAGGCCAGCTTAGGAAAAGAATTCTAGAACTCATTAAAGTTCTTGGCAACAAGTATCTCATTTTTTCATGCTTCATTCTTGTGCCCTCAGGTCAAAGATCTGCCTTTTTCTATTTAAACTAGGAGTAATGCTCCTATGAAAACAATATTAATACTGTTGTGCAAATCACCAGATTTTAGTCAGCAGTTAAGAATTCCTAAAGCATTATTTGTCTTGTCTGTCATTCATTTCATTAAAAGTACCAATTGTTCCTTAACTTTCTCCTTGCACTTCACCCTCTCCTACCTCCAGTCTTCTTTGACTTTCTCCTCATCCTTTTACTATTCGACCCACTCAGCTTTGCTCATTGGAAACAACACTTAAATAGAATCATAGAATCACAGAATGGTCTGGGTTGGAAGGGATCTCCAAAGGTCATCTAGTCTAAAGTGCTCTGCAGTAAGCAGGGACATCTTCAACTAGATCAGGTTGCCCAGAGTCCTGTCAAGCCTCACCTTGAATATCTCCAGGGATGGGGCCCCAACCACCTCCCTGGGCAACCTGTTCCAGTGTTCCACTACCCTCATGGTGAAGAGCTTGTTCCTAACATACAGTCTAAATCTACTCTTCTCTAGTTTGAAGCCATTGCCCCTTGTCCTATCAGTACAGACCTTTGTAAACAGTCTCTCTCCATCTTTCATGTAGGCCCCCTTCAGGTACTGGAAGGTTGTTATTAGGTCTCCCTGGAGCCTTCTCGTCTCCAGGCTGAACAATGCCAGCTCCCTCAGCCTGTCCTCGGAGCAGAGGTGTTCCAACCCCCTGATCATTTTCAGAGTCCCTGCCTCTACTAGTGTTGAGCCTTACTTCATACCAATCTTTATTTTCATCTCCTAATCAGCAGCAAAGCTCTGGATTAGAGTCTAAACTAACCAAGCACAGGCAGATTTTTTTGTGCTACACTCTCATGTAGTCTTTGATGATAGAATGCCTCACTAATGAGATATGTCTCATCAGTGAAGAACTGCTGCTCTAATGAGAAAACTCTGAAATATAGAGCTTTATACACTAAAATCCAAGATAGAAACGATGTCTAAATCAATAGATGTCCAATGTTTCACACTTGCAATAGATACAGGTGAAAATTGCCTATAGAGTACAATCCATATACACACTGAATCCAATAGTGTGATGTAAAAGAACTGCATGTAGAACTAAGAGAGCTATATTATTATTATCCACAATAATTAATTATAATATAATTATATTATCCATAATGTTTGTTCCAAATTACTTGCAGCCTCGTGATTCTATTAATTGTGTGCACATATGTATGGGTATAAATAAAACATTTCTAGACTTGAATATAGAATACAAGAATTACTTACAGAGATAATGTGTCACATTCTGCTATAAGAAAGAAAGGCATTTCTGTAGCATCCCTTAGATTGTCAAGGAGTAGAAAGAATAACAAAAAATAGCCTCTCTCCAAAGATGTTCAGGAAGTACATAAATATTTGTAAAAAGAAAGGATGTAGAAATCTGGCTGTAGTTTGAAAAAGACAGTTGAAGCCATTCCTTATTGTTCTGGACTAAGCAAATATTCCAGCTTGATCTCACAAAGCCTCCCATGTTATTTATTCTACTAATGGATAAAGACATGGAAAAGAAACTAATTTATGATTCCTCTTAGAATCATAGAATTGTTTAGGTTGGAAGAGATGTTTAAGATAATAGAGTCCAGCCATTAACTTCACACAGCCAAGACCACCACTAAATCATGTCACTAATCACCACATTTACATTTTTAAATTCCTCGAGGGATGGTGACTCAACCACTTCCCTGGGCAGCCTGTTCCAGTGCTTAACAACCATTTCAGTGAAGAAATTTTTCCTACTGTCCAACCTAAACCTAGCACAACTTGAGGCCATAATTTCCTATTTTGGAAGAGAAACTGACCCCCACGTCACTACAACATCCTTTCAGGTAGCTGTAGAGAGTGATAAAGTCTCCCTTGAGCCCCTTTTTCCAGAATAAATAACATAAGCTCCCCCAGCCCTTTTCCAAATACCACTAAGTACGTATTAACGAAAGATAAAGTTAGTGATGTGAGGAGAAAGTTTCCTTCCCTAGTGCAGCCCTCAGACTACTATCCACTGCTGATCTTTCAGGCAGGCAGTAATGAAGCAATGACAAGAAGCCCAAGGGCAATGAGGAGAAACTTCAAGGCCTTAGGATGACTGGTTAAGGGATCAGGAGCACAAATAGTTTTTGCCTCTATCCCCTCAGTTGCAGGAAGTGATGAAAGAATAAACAGGAAGAGCCAGCAGATCAATGCCTGCCTCCAAGCCTGGTGTCTCCAGCAGGGCTTTGGGTTCTTTAACCATAGGTTGATTCACAGGACACCAGGTTTGCTGGCAACAGACAGAATACACTTGTCTCAGAGGGGGAAAAGGATCCTAGCACAGGACTTAGCACAGGACCTAGCACAGCTCATAGAAAGAGCTTCAGATTTGAAGGGGGAAAGGCACAAACCAGGGCTTGCTAAAAATAATCCCCGAGAGCAGCATACCAATATTTGAAGGATGGTGTTTTAGCAAGGTCTGTTGATCTGCTGTATTTGTGGAAGTAGGGAACAGAGACCTATGTGCCAGCAAAGCAGCAAGGGTCACTGATGAATTAGTGACCACAAGAGCACCTGAGAACAGCCAGGCAGGAATCGGGACTTCTCCCTACAAAAAGGTGGCAAACCCTTGAGACCAACTGAAGTGCATCTACACTAATACATGCGGCATGTAAAAAACAGAGGAGAAGCTGGAAGCCATTGTCTATCAGGAAAATTAAGATATAGTGGCCATCACAGAAATGTGGTGCAATGTCTCACACCACAGGAGCACCAAAATTGATAGCTACAAACTCTTCAGAAGGGATAGGCAAGGAAGGAGAGGCAGTGGAGTCAGGGAGTGTTTTGATTGTTTTCAGGTTAATGATGGTGACAATAGAGCTGAGTGTTTATAGGTAAGAATCAGGGGGAAGGCCAACAAAGCAGATATCCTTGTGGGAGTCTGTTATAGATCACTCAAGCAGAATGAAGAGACAGATAAAATATTCTTTAGGCATCTAGCAGAAGTCTCATGATCACTGTCCCTTGTTCTTGTGGGGGATTTCAACTTCCCTGATGTCTGCTGGAAATACAACACATCAGAAAGGGAACAGTCTTGAAGGTTCCTAGAGCATGTGGCAGATAACTTCCTGACACAGCTGGTGATGGGAGACAACTATGGAAGGTGCCCTGCTGGACCTGCTGTTTGTGAACAGAGAAGGACTTGTGAGTGATGTAACAGTTGGGGGCCATCTTGGGCACAGCAATCACAAAATGATAGACTGTCTGAACAGAGACATTTGGCTGCAGCTTAGGGAGAAAAGGAGAGTATATAGTCATTGGAAGAAGGGGCAGGACACTCAGAAGGACTATGAGATTGTCATGAGATTATGCAGGGAGAAAATTAGAAGGACCTAAGCCAAAGTGGAAACTAATTTGCCTTCATATGTTAAAGAGAACAGGAAATGCTTCTACAAATCTATTAGCAACAAAAGGAGGAATAAGAAGAATCTCTGTCCTTTGTTGAATGCAGGGGGGAACATAGTGGTCAAGGATGATGAAAAGGCTGAGGTACTCAACACCTTCTTTGCTTCAGTCTAGTAGTAAGACCATTTGTTTGCTAGATAACCAGCCCCCTGAGCTGGAAGATAGGGACAGGGAGCAGAATGAAGCCCCCATAATCCAGGAGGAGATGGTTAGTGACCTGCTGCACCACTTAGACACACAAGTCTATGGCATCCACCCAAGGGTACTGAGCAAGCTAGCAGAAGTACTCACCAACCCACTTTCCACCATTTACCAGCAGTCCTGGCTAAGCAGGGAGGTCCTAGCTGACTCGAGATTGGCAAACGTGACACCCATCTACGAGAAGGGCAGAAAGGTCAGTCCAACCTCAGTGCCAGGGAAGGTCATGGAGGAGATCATCTTGAGGACCATTATGCAGCATATGCAGGGCAGCAAGGTGATCAGGCCCAGTCAGCATGGGTTCATGAAGGGCAGGTCCTGCTTGGCAAACTCGATCCTCTACAAGGTGACCCACTTAGCAAACAAAGAAAAGGCTGTGTATGTTGTTTATCTGGACATCAGGAAGGCCTTTGACACAGTTTCCCACAGCATCCTTCTGGAGAAACTGGCTGCTCATGGCTTGGAGGGGTAGACACATTGCCGGGTTAAAAACTGGCTGGATGGCCAAGCCCAAAGAGTGGTGGCAGATGAAGCTAAATCCAGTTATTGGCTGGTCACAAGTAGTGTTCCCCAGCACTTGGTATTTGGGCCAGTTCTCTTTAATATCTTTATCAATGATCTCAATGAGGGGATTAAGCACACCCTCATTAAGTTTGTAGATGACACTAAATTGGGTGGGAGTGTTGAGCTGCTTGAGGATAGGAAGGCTCTGCAAAGGGATCTGGACAAGATGGATCCATGGGCCGAGGTCAATCATATGACATTGAACAAAGCCAAGTGCCAGGTCCTGCATATGGGTCACAATAACCCCATGCAACACTACAGGCTTGGGGCAGAGTGACTGCAAAGTTTCCCAGCAGAAACAAACCTAGGGCTGCTGGTTGACAGCCAGCTGAACATGAGCCAGCAGTGTGCTATGAGTAGCAGCTGAGGGAACTGGGATTGTTGAGTCTGGAGGAGGTTGAAGGGAGACCTCATTGCTCTCTACAACTACCTGAAAGGAGGTTAGTGAGGTGGGGGTTGGTCTGTTCTCCCTAGTGACAGGACAAGAAGAAATGGCCTGAAATTGTGCCAGGGGAGGTTTAGATCAGGTATTAGGAAAAAATCTCTTTACTGAAAGGGTGGTCAGGCATTGGAATAGGTTGCCCAAGGAGGTGGGTGGAGTCACTGTCCCTGAAGGTGTTCAAGAAACATGTGTGTCAGGTGTGAAGAGAAAGTGTTAACAGCCTGTGAGCTTGAAGCTCTTCTCACGGATAGGGATTCACAGACATCGGTTAGACCCAGGCCTTAGGAACAGTAAAAAAACTATACAGACACCAGAGAAGAACACAGCTGCATGTTTTTCACTTGGGGTGCTGTGGTGGTAGGCCATGACACATGGCCCAGTACAAATCCAGACAGGCCTCAAGATGTCTAGACAGGTCCTTTCTCTCCCCTCCTTCCTGCTACAACAACAGGGCAATGCAGGAAAAGGAACAAAGGGGACAGGACCTTGCCTATCTGGTAAACAAGATGCCCATCTGGGGTCAGAGCACGTAAGCTTCCCCAGATACAAGGTTCTGGCCTCTGCCTTTTATGGTCATAACCTGGCAGAGCACTTTTCCATTGGGTGGCTACATGTTAGCTTTAGTGCCCCATTGGACCAAGTGACCTCTGGCATTTTGCATATATACACAAGCGGCTAAGTAGCCTAGGGGCTCTTGCTCAGATCCCCTCGCTCAAGCCTTGCTCACATGTGCTGAAGCCTCGCCTCACTTCAAGCCTTGTCACCTCAAGTGTCCTGCCTTGCTTCAAGTGTATGGTCCAGAGCCCTGGGATAAAGCCGGAGCCTCGAACTGGATTACAAACCGACAGTTTCTGGAGCCTGTCAGCAGAGAGAGTGAGCAAGGGACTATCTCCAAATTCCCACTCTAATCCCCATGAGTAAACCCTGGCCTGCTCATATTTTCCTAAGGGTTAGTGGTTGGCCTTTGGTTTATAAGTGGGTGAAGCTATTGTGTCATAGCTTTTTCCAGTCTCTGAACTCTAAATTGTGTCAAAATTGCCATTAAGCATTCTGGAAGAATACACGACCGAATAGAACCTGTAAATAATTCTATCAGGTTTGTACATAGTTTTGGGGTGGGGTTTTTGGGAAAATAAAAATAACTATATTTTATAATTCCCACCTCATTAATTTAACCAAAACTAATACAGGTGTTTTTCACTCTGTTTTTACTTTGTGTGAAAATTCACCCTCTGTATTACTAAGATAAATTTTGTTATGGGTAGTGGAAAAGTACTGAAGCAACTTTGCCTGCAAGCCTATGGTTGCACTAAGGGTATAAAAAGCCTTGTATTCTTACAATAAAGAGAGGAGTAAAGGATCCTGCCCTCTAAGCTATCCACTGTGTCAAGTTTCTCTCTCTCTCCACCCAGAGACGCCTATCAGGGTCTGTGCCCTATGCCACACATGTACACATGGCACTTTGGGACATGGTTTAATGGCCAGGGTGGTATTATGGTAACGGTTGGACTTGATGATCTTAGAGGTCTTTTCTGACTAAAACAATTCTATGATATACTCACCCCTGATGAGCCAGTGCCAGGACTCCTTAATGGCAAAGATTTTAAATGTTTCCATATAGTTCTCTACATACAATTACATATAGCTAAAATACTTAAACATTAAAATACAAATTCAGACCAGAAGAAAGTTTATACTTATATAAACTCAAAACACACAAGGATGGATGAGCATTACAATATTGGCATTCACAAAATGAAGCAACCCATCTTTTTGAAAAAAATAATTGTTTCGACATGAAATTGGTCCCAAATAGTTGTTGAAAATATAAAATTGATTATTAAGATGAAAATTACTTTTTTAGAACTATCACTGCAAGAATTTGACCAACTAACTTATCAGAACACTGGGTACACCGAGTGCCCTAGCAAGCTGGCTACAAGTTTCCTCAAATGTTACTGCAGTTTACAAGTTTATTTAGCAAAAATAGTTTCTATACATGATTTTTTAATAGAAAGATAAATATTTAATCATTTCATAATGCATAAGTTTTTAAGGTTAAGCAACACTGCTAGCTACCTTAGAAAGAATTTTTTTTAAATTCAAGATTAATTCTTGAACTTCTACATAATTAGGAGGAAAGTTATCTATATAGAAAATATTAAAATACTGGTCATCCACCTCAGGTTTTTTGTACTTGTCTTCAAAGCCTTTGCTAGTAGCTATTTCCACTGACAATCTCAGACTATTTCAAGTATCAAGTAAGCAAGTCCCCTAACAATGGTTCTCAACTCTAAACAGTATATTTATAAATATACAAAATATAAAGATAGGCTCATGCAAGAAAATAAAATTAACTTTTGCTCTATTCCAGAATGATAAAGCAAATGTTTTACACTAAATACGATAAATAATTGAGACTGCCTGAAAGTGGAGGGAACTTGTCAAGAAACAGTAAAATTTTATTGGTGCCAACCATAATCTAGAGGAACACAGAAAAGCACAGAACTCTTGTTTCATTGGGATGCTTCCATGCAAGACAAACACAATGAGGAAATAACATGCCTTCTCCATTCTCTTACTGTGTCCACCAATGAGATAAATAAAGCTGTTTGGGGTTTGGAAGGGGGGGGGGTGGTGGTGGTTGCTTTTTTTGTGTTTTGACTTTTGGGGTGGTTTTGGGGGTTGGGTTGGGTATTTTTTATAAAGGAAGATATGGGAGGAAAAAGGAAAACTACAGTAGGAATCCTAAGAATTTATGGCTAAAACAACAGATGCAGTCCTATGCTTAAGATATTTATACCAAATAACAGCAAAATTAGTGTTCCTCCCCAGCCTAAAAAAGAAAAAGTAGTGAAGAAAATGACCATACACACTTCACCTACTGGCCTACCATATTGAGAAGCGCAAGTCCTGTGTTGAAGTTCTTGGAGAGAATACACAACAAAATAAAAATTAGACAAAAGTACATGTTAACAGTCTCTACTCACAGTTTAAATAACCTTCACTGATGTTAATTATCACATAATTACAGAACGTTAGGAGCTGAAAGGGACCTCAAAAGATCATCTAGTCCAACCACCCTACCAGAGCAGGATCACCTATACCAGACCACACAGAAACACATCCAGACGAGTCCTGAACACCTCCAGAGAGGGAGACTCCACAACCCCCCAGGCAGCCTGTTACAGTGTTCTATCACCCTTACGGTAAAAAAAATTTTCCTCATGTTTACATGGAACTTCCTATGCCTCACCTTCCACCCATTGCCCCCTGTCCTGTCATTGGGCATCATCGAGAAGATCCTGACTCCATCCCCTTGACACTCACTCTTTACATATTTATAAATGTGGTTATTTTTAATTGAAAACAATAAACATTAATGAGGTCACCCCTTAGTCTCTTCTCCAAACTAGAGACCAAGCTCCCTCAGTCTCTTCTCATAAGGAAGATGTTTCATTCCCTTAATCATTTTTGTGGCTCTGCACTGGACTCTTTCAAACAGTTCCCTGTCATTCTTGAACTGAGAGGCCCAGAACTGGACACAATATTCCTGATGCAGCCTCACCAGGGCAGAGTAGAGGGGGAAGAGAACCTCTCTCAACCTACTAAGCATACCCCTTCTAATATATCCCAAAATGGCATTGACCTTCTTGGCCACAAGGGCACATTGCTGGCTCATGGTCATCCTGTTGTCCACCAGGACCCCCAGGTCCTTTTCCCTTTCACTGCTCTCCAACAAGTCAGTCCCCAACCTATACTGACACATGGGGTTGTTCTTTCCCAGATGCAAGACTCTACACTTACCCTTGTTAAATTTTATTAAATTTCTCCCTGCCCAACTCTCCAGTCTAACTCTTGCTGAATGGCAGCACAACCTTCCGGTGTGTCAGCCACTGACCCCTGAGGGACCCCACTAGATACAGGCCTCCAACTAGACTCCATCCCATTGACCACAACTCTCTGACTTCTTTCCTTCAACCAGTTCACAAGCCACCTCACTACCAGATCATCCAGACCATGCTTCCTCAGTTTAGCTGCAAGGATGCTGTGGGAGACAGTGTCAAATGCTTTACTGAAATCCAGATAAACCACATCTACTGCTCTACCACCATCTATCCACCTGGTTATGTCCTCATAAAAGGCTACCAGGTTGGTCAAACCTGACTTCCCTTTGGTAAAACCATACTGACTGTTCCTAATGACCCTCTTGTCCTTGATATGCCTAAGGGTAGCACCAAGGATAAGTTGCTTTATTACCTTTACAAGGATGGAGGTGAGGCTAACCAGTCTATAGTCCTCCTTCTTACCCTTTTTGAAGATTGGAGTGACATTTGCCTTCCTCCAGTCCCCAGGCATCTCTCCTGTCCAACATGACTTACCAAAGATGGTGGAGAGTGGTCTGGCAAGGACCTCCACCAGCTCCCTCAGCACCTGCAGGTACATGCCATCAGGACCCATGGATTTATGGATGTCCAGATGACTTAACTGTTCCCTAACCCAGTCCTCATCAACCAAGGAAAACTCCTCCTTTGTCATGTCTTCCTCTGGGGCCTCAGTGGTCTGGAGATTCTGAGGACAGTCTCCAGCTGTGTAGATGGAGACAAAGAAGGCATTTAGTAACTCCCCCTTCTTTGTGTCCTCTGTCACCAAGGCACCCACCTCATTCAGCACTGGGCCTACCTTGCCTCTAGTGTTAATTTTTCCTGCAATGTATTTGAAGAAGCCCTTTCAGTTGTCCTTGACCTCCCTTGCAATGTTGAATTTCAAAGGAGGCCTTAGCCTTCCTAATTGCATCCTATCACAGTTTTAAGGCTATGCCTGATTTTTTTTTTTTTTTATTATTACAGAGGTTTCAAAGTCTTGAGATGGACAGCCTTTAGATGCTAGACACAGAAGAATACAAGATAAGTTTGTCTTATACCCTTGGACTGTTGAATATCTTATATTTGCAGCACAAACTTGTTTTCCTTCTTCTTTGGGGCTGCCTTCTGCTTTGCTTCCGGCTGCTCTCTATCTCCCTTCTGACCTTGCATGCTGACTGGTTCTTTTCTTGTTTTGGCTGGTGAGGTACAAAGGGGTTGAAGGGAGTTGGGAAAGACAGCAGGCTGACTTTAATACAGCCCTCTCTGGGTCCTTTGTGGCCAGGGGGGGTGGTCTTGTGCTGTTGAGCTGTAAATATATGTAAATATACCTTGTACATATTTATTGCATTTTATACTTTTATATTTAGCCTGAATTTGTAAGTATAATTTCATTTTACTTCCAAAATTCTGAGTAAAGTGTAGTAAATTTACTCTAGGGGGTAAATTTCCAGTTTGTTGAGGTGCAAACCCACAACACCTCCCTACATCCTCTGATAACAGTCTTATACTCCTCCCAAGTGGCCAGCCCCTCCTTCCATGATCTGTAGACTCTCTTCTTCCACCCGAGTTTGCTCAGCAGTTCCCTACTTAACAATGCAGGGCTCCTGGCTCCCTTTCTCCATTTCCTACTTGTTGGAATGCTCTGATCTTGAGTATTCCTTTTGTCAGTACTTAGAAGTACTGATAAAAATACCCAAAACAACAGACAACAACAAAAAAAATCCAAACATAACAAAACCCCAGCAAATTCCTCTTTTCCAGCACCAAATGTTGCTCCACTTTTGTTTTTCTAAATCTGGAGCTCCCATTTATATACATACTTATGGTTGGTTTATTTACTGCATCACTTCCATCATATGGTTAAAGTTTGTTCTGCTGCTTCTAACCATTCTTTTAAAATAGCATTTCTGACATCATCTATTCAGACAGGAATAAAACTAGATTTATAAACAATTTTATCCTGCAAGTACACAAATTATAAGATCTAGAAAAATCAGGTAGATACCCAGCAACTTAAAGTGTCTATCTTCCCTCTACAATTTGAGAACAGGCATTAGTAAGAGACACTCATTAACTGAATAAAAAAAGGTTACCTGCTAACCACATTAATTGTGAAACACAAGAGAAACCTCATACACTAAAATTAAGTTACATCACAGCTACAATTAGCTTCACACCCACTGGAGGAGTTTAACCACCTGCTGGAGGAACAACACAGCAGGACATAAGCAATCCAAGAGGTTCCTGGAGACCATCAATGACAGCTTCCTACATACATGATAGAAGAACCAACAGGGAGAGGTGCTCTGCTGGACCTCATACCCACAAAGAAAGAAAGTCTTATTGGTGTTTGAAGGCCACAGACATCCTTAGCTGCAGTGACCATGAGATGGTGGAGTTTGGGGGGGGGGGGGGGGGGGGGGGAGAGGGCTGCAAAAAGCAAGATCACAACACTGGACTTGAGAAAAGCAGTCTTGGCCTCCTCAGGGATCTGCTTGGAAGAGTTCCACAAGATTAGGCCCTGGAGGGAAGAGAAGACCAAGAAAAATTATTAATATTCAAAGATCACCTCAACCAAAGGCAACAAGAAGAGCTTCTTTAAGTACACAAGTGGCAAAAGGAAGACTAGAAAAAACGTGAGCCCACTGCTTAATAGGGCAGGGGGCCCGATGACACAGGATATGGAAAAAGGCTGATGTACTGAATGCTGCCTTCATCTCAGTCTTTACTGACAAGACCAGTCTTCAGAAATTCCAGATCCCAAAGGGAAAGGCTTGAGCAAGGAAGATGTATTCTTGGCAGAAGATCAGACCAGGGAACACTTAAGCAAACTGGACATACATAAGATCACAGGCCTTGATGGGATGTGCCCACAAGTGCCAAGGGAGCTAGCTGATGCCATTGCAAGACCATTCTCTCTATTTGAATGATTGTGCTGATTGGGAGAGATGCCTCAAGACTGTAAAAAAGCAAATATCGCCTCTATCTTCAAGAGGGGACCTAGGGAACTACAGGCCAGTCATCCTCATCTTGATCCCTGGGGAAGGTGATAAATCAGCTAATCCCAGAAACCACTTCCAGACATGCGAAGGGCAAGAAAATAAATAAATCACCAGTAGTCAGCATGGCTTTACCGAAGGGAAAGGACCAACCTGATAACTTTTCTATGATGAAATTCCTGGCTTGGTAGACAAGAGGAAAGCAGTAGATATTGCCTACCTAGCCTTCAGGAAGACTGCTGACATCATCTTTCAAAGATTCTCATAAGAGAAGCTGTTAATCTATGGGAAAGATGAACAAACAGCAAGGTGGACCAAAATCTGACTGAAAAGCCAGGCCCAGAGGGTGATGGTCAGTGGCATAAAGTCTAGTTTTAGGCCAGTAACTACCAGCATACCCCAGCGGTCACTACTTGGTCCAGTCCTGTTCAATATCTTAATTAATGATACTTTCAGCAAGTTTGCAGATGACACCAAACTGGAGGGAGTGGCTGATATGCCAGAGGGTCATGCTACCTCAACAAGCTAGAGAAATGGGCTGAACAGGAACCTCATGCAGTTCAACATGGGGAAATGTAAAATCCTGCATGCCTGGGGAAGAACAATCCCAGACACTAGTACATGTGTTGGGGGCTTACCAGCTGGAAAGTAGCTTTGCAGAAAAGGACCTGTGGGTCCTGGTGGACACCAAGTTGACCATGAGCCAGCAACACACCCTTGCCACAAAGGCGGTTAACAGTATCCTGAGCTGCGTTGGGAGTAATGTTGCCAGCAAGTCAGGGGAGATGATCCTTCCCCTCTACTCAGCACTGGTGAGGCCACATCTGGAGTTATGTGTCCAGTTTTGGGCTGCCCAGTACAGAAGACAAATGGGCATACTGGCAAGAGTCCAGGAACAGGCCATGAAGATGATAAAGGGACTGATGCATCTCTCCTATGAGGTAAGGCTGAGAAAGCTGGGTCTGTTTAGCCCAGAGAAGGATCAGAGGAGGGATCTCATCAACATATATAAATATCTGAAGGGAAGATGCAAAGGCAACAGAGCCAGACTTTTCAGTCATGCCCAGTAACAGGACAAGATGCAATGGGCACAACCCAAATCACAGAAGGTTCTGTCTAAACATCAGGAAACACTTTTTTTTTTTTTTTAAAAAACTGTGAGAGTGGCCAAGTGCTGAGCACAAGTGGTCGAGTCCAAACATACCAATAGTATTTACCCTCCATTTTCAAGGCAACGCAAATTTATTCCTTGGTATGAAGTGTGGCCTTCAATAGTTATTGTAAAACTATATATTTTCAGAAAAACATTGTTTTCTTTTTAACTACTGAAATGAATAAATGCTGTAGAACTCTGGACTTGCTATCTCTGACAGGCTCATCTAAAGAAAACTTCCAACTACATTGAGACAAAACACTTCTTACTTTCACTCAAACCACATTTATTTAGTATTTCTTTACCCAGCTCTCTTATCTTCAACTGTTTTTTCTCACTAATGTCATCTCAACTGATACCAAGACTGACCCTAAGAATACATCTACTGCAGGTAGGATTTTTGTTTTTACAACAGTATTTTGACAATGTGGCTCATCTTGTAAGGTTAACAGTTTTTGATTTCAACTGATTTCCATTTTGAACAGATTATTACTGCTAAAAAAAAAAATTCATATGGAAATGCCTACACAATTCATATTTTCATAACACCATTTCTGATTGTCATCAGCCTCTGGCAGTGAGCTTCACAAACAGGGTAGAGAGCACAAAGACCAAAATACACACAGAGAATTGTCTACTCCATTTCCTAGCATCCTGTGGCTCCCATCTACCATTAAGCTACAGCATAAACATGCTGCTTCTATACTCAAAAGCACACACTGAACAATCATTAAAACCTTCTCACTGACGATTATGGGGCTAGCATTACCTTACATGGTATTTGCATGTCTCCTGCACACCAAGGACAGAACTGGAACAAAGGTAGGATGTGTGATGGTTGGTTAACATGTCCATATAGTGCTCAGCCCAATCAAGGAATTCTGAATTCCCTGAGCCCATCAGCTGGTCTGTCACCCATCTGAAGAAGCCATGCCCTGCTTTCTGCTACCCTGCCTGATGACCATGGTTATATAAAAGCCTTTGCACTCATAGATAGTAAGTTTAGCACAATATTGGCAAATTATTGGACTTTCTGTTTTGACATGAATTACTGAGCATGCTGTCATAACGCAAATAATTGCACTACTGATCTGTATTTATTACTGTACCTATATTTAGCAATAGCTTGTTTATCTCTAAAGCTGTTGGTCTGGCATCTGTTACTGTATCCTGAACCTGTAACTTGACTGTGCCACTGCAGGCCCTTGCCAGGATCAAAGATAAATATCAATCATACTTCAAGATTTTAAATAATTTTAATTAAAACAATCTATTACGTATTGCCACTGCTAGAAAAGAAATTGCATTAAAACATATTTCCATTTTCCTGAGGTACTTGGAAAAGAGAGGAGGAACTTAAGTGTGTTAGGTGTTTGCTTATAATATTAAAGTGGCAGATCTTTGTTCTTGTAATAAATCAAGAGTTCAATTCCATAAAAACAGATGGTATGACTATAAAGAAAGGAAGCTTCAAAAATAAAACATCAGGACTTGAAAGGATACAACTTGCTATCAACATATGGCTAATTTAAATGACTTAGGCTTTTACTGTTCTCAACTTTCTATTACAATAGATGCATGAAAAAGGCTTCTAATTAAAAAGAGTTGTCTAAAAATAGTCACAAATAAAAAACAATTATATAGATGGAAGTATAAGTTTCAGAATCAATTTTTTTAACTCTCATTGCTTATATATTTATATATTAAAGTATCTGAGAAAGCAAATACTCAATTACACTTATGCTAGTCCTACAAAGACTTCAACACCCCTTTTGTCTTAATAAGGTAAGTAGCCTCATCGACCAATACAGAAAATCAGGGCCTTCACAATCTTCCCCTTAGAAAATGCTTTTTGTCAGAAATTTTGTATCCTCTTTCACGACAGAACCATCATGCTATCATGAGTTACAAGACAATACTCTGACAGTGAAATCCACTTACATTTGTGAAAGTAGTAACAATTACTTAGTATCAAATACATGATCGTTACCCCTCTTTCTAAAAATATTTTTAAAAGCCCTACTTTCTGAGAAACATAACCAGTTCTAACAGAAAAAGTTGCCTGATCTTTCAGAGAGAAAACCAAATCAGAATTCTGTATTGCTCTGACTTAATACATAATATTGAAAAAGTAACTTCACCTTTATGTGCTGCTATTTCTCTCATCGGTCTTTAGATAAACTGTCTGATTATTTTGCTAGCTCTTTATGTAATTTTAAAACTAGTTAAATACTATCAATCACAAAATAAAGTCTTATTCTTTATTAACTTCCACAAAAAGTTAAGAATATAAAAGAAAAAAAAATTATTAGTAGAAAGCCCATCATGGTTAGAGAGATTATTATTTAAAAAAAATTTACAGTTTACCTGCTCTTTACAACTGCAATGGCTTCCAAAAATCTTGGAAATACCCAAGATAATGCAGAAGTTAACTCTCTGAAACTAGAGTTATGAGAGAAGGTAAAAACAAACCCAAATTCAGATAGGTTTTCAGGTGAACTTTGACCTATACCTTCAGCATATCTGCCATCTTTTAGCTTGAAACCTTGTTATTTTCTATACTTACGGAAACTTCAGGAATAACATATTTCTAGGTAGCAACCTAAGCAATTTAAACCTTTGACACCATTTCATTTTGGGAAGAATAAGGTACCTGTTTGAGGGCTGTTCCAATACAAGCTTTGCAACCTTTTTACATACGTCTGCAGACTTCATTGCTAAATCCAAAGGTTGTGTTTAGAGTACTTGCTAGTTACATGAACTCTTTATACCATTATTTCATTTTATTTCACAAAATATAAACACAAGACCGCTCTGCTTCTAGTGCAAGATTCTTTAAGTAACTATCACTGTAGGAATCCCGATTAACCTGATGGAAGGATAAGTATAAAGCCTTAATGAAAACGTACAGTTTATTTTTTCAATTGCCTCTTCTCCCCAAACATAGCCTTCTTAAAAACTTCTACAATATTTCCACAGGAGTTTGACACACTTTCCACTGAAAAATGGTGGGAGCCCGACGCCGCGCTCCCCGCTGCGACGCTCCTTCCTCCCTGCGGGGGAAGCGCCCATCGGTGGCGGGCGCCCGGCGGAGCACGGAAGCGTTGCTACTCACTGGTTCGTGTGAGGAGCGTTGAGCGGGATGGCCACCTCCTCCTCTTCATACTCCGGCCCATCCAACGAGTCACCTTCTTCCATGGTCCCGAGCTCCCCCACCAAGGAAGGGGGCTGTAGCGGCAGCGAGGGAAAGACGACAGTGCTGGGTTTGGGGGGGGGGAGCACCCTTCCGGACACCTCCAGCCCCTGGGCCTGGCCAGTTGCTGTCCCGGTGCTACTGCCTCCGGACAGCAGAGAGGTAGGCCCCGAGTCTAGCCCCAGGAGTCCCAGCGCGGAGCACAAAGCCGGACCGCCGGCGCCTGAACCGTCCCCCCCAGAGCCCACCAGGAAGAGGCCCTGAGGCCCCAGCTCCTTGTCCCGACAGAAGGTGGGGTAATGCTCCGAGTCAGCTCCAGCAACGGCTCCCACCATCCCGGCAGAGGTAACCAAGCCGCTCTCCTCAGCCGCCATTATGTTGAGCCTCCCCCCCCGCCCACCACCACCAAGTGGAGAGGTGGCGACGACTTCCCCCGCTCCCGCCTGCAGGGAGTAGAGCCGAGACGAATAGAAGACTTCTCTAGCGAGAACAGGCTCGGAACAATAGCCGTCTGGGCACTTAAAGCAAAGCCCCAGTGCTACTACCTTATTCCCCTACAACTATGAGAGGAGCACTTCCTACAAAGACACAGCTCCACACTCTCACACCACACCCCCAAGCGCCAGCGAAGGCATGTAATTGCATGAGCAGAGAAAAGAGGGAGGGACAGAAAAGGCCATATTCATGAGCCGCACCTGTGCGTTTAGTACCTCATCTCATGGAGACAGTAGGTTGGCAGTAGCTCATGGAGCGCGAGGTAGCCGGGAAAGAAGGTGGGGGTAGGGTTTCTGCTCCTTCCTGAGAGGTGCAAGAGATACAGGGAAGGAAGAAAAAAAAGGAGTCCCTTATCACCCCCGCTTCAGGGAAAAAAGAAAGAGAAAAAAAGAAAAAGCAATTAATGCCACAACTGCTAAACAGGAAAAGGCGGATCTCGCCAGATCGTGCTAAAGTTTATTCCTCTCCCGAGTTACAGCGTCGAAGTTGAGAATAACTGAAAGCCTTTTCCACTACCAAAGCGTGAAGTATTAAACACACACGTAGGTCTGTAGGGAAAACAGGGTGGCTCGCAGGTCGTTCCAGCGCGAGGGGGAAAAAAAAAAAAAAAAAAAGTTAAAACAAAAATAGGAATTTGGTTAGTGCTATGGTCCTTACAGGGAGAACAGGTCTAATGAAGCACCATAGCGCGGATGCTGCAAGTGCGAGGGTAAGGCGAGCAGATCTGGGTGGGGAACGATGCCACAGACTCCGGCTATTAGGGGAGGGGCTGGCCAGAGATCGAGAGGAAATCGGTTTCCTTACCCAGCCACCATATACGCGATGATGAAGGTCGCGCTGGTTACTCAAGTGCTTATTCAGGTGGTGGTGTGCTTCCAGCCACAAATGGGGGCTTCCTGGTGCGTTAGTTTCTGGTTAAAATTGGATAGTATTCTGACAGGATTTAGTCAGGGGTAGTTTTTGATGATGCTCTGGTACTTGGATCCACACTTTCTCAGCACACTGGAAGTTACTGTGTGGTTTGAAAGTACTGCATAAGAGCCTAGATGCAAAAATCCCCAGGAAGATACAAAAGATCAAGCATTAATTCACTACTTCTGGGCCTGTCTGTCTTCAAGCAGGATGACAACACTGATCACTGAAATGGGCTTTTATATAGCATGGCGGCTGGCTGCCAGGTCAAACCATTCTGAAATTCCCCCTCCATCAACAAGACAGGGAGAAAATACAAAAAAAAAACAACTTTGTGGGTTAGAATAAGGACAGGGAGACCACTCACAAATTGCCATCACAGGCAAAACAGACTCAACATGGGGAAATTAATTTACTTTATTACCAATTAAACAGAGTGGGATAATGAGAAATAAGAACAAATCTTCCCCCTAATTCTCCCTTCTTCCCAGACTGTCATAGTTTAACCCCAGCCACCAGCTAAGAACCACATAGCCACTCTCTCACTCCCCCCCAGAGTGGGACAGGGGAGAGAATCAGAAAAGTGAGAAAACTTGTGGGTTGAGATAAAGACAATTTAATAGGGAAAGGAAAAGCCATGCATGCAAGGAAAGCAAAGCAATTTACCACTTCTCACCAGCAGGCAGGTGTTCAGCCATTTCCAGGAAAGCAGGGCTCCATCATGCATAAGGGTTACTTAGGAAGGCAAACAACATCACTCTAAACATCACCCCCTTCCTTCTCCTTCCCCCCAGCTTTATATGCTGAGCATGACATCATATGGTATAGAATATCCATTTGGTCAGTTGAGGTCATCTGTCAAGGAGTCCATGGGGTGTAGCTCTTCAGGAACAGACTGCTCCAGGGTGGACCTCCCATGGGGCCACAGTTCCTGCCAGAAAACCTGATCCGGTGTGGGCTTCTTTCCATGGGCTGTAGTTCCTGCTAGGAGCTTGCTTCAGCATGGGCTCTCCATGGGCTGCAGCTTCCTTCAGGGTGCATACACCTGCTCTGGCATTGGATCCTCCATGGGCTGCAGGGTGGACATCTGCTCCATCATGAACCTCCATGGGCTGCATGGGGACAGCCTACGTCTCCATGGTCTTCTCCACAGGCTGCCTGGAGCACATCCTCCTTCTTCACTGACCTTAGAATCATAGAATCGTGTTGGTTGGAAAAGACCTTTACAGAATCATGGAATTGCCTAGATTGGAAAAAACCTGTAAGATCATCAAGTCCAATCATTAACCTAATGCTGACAAGTTCTTGACTAAGCCATATCCCCTAAGCACTATGCCTACAAGACTCAAATACTTCCAGAGATGGGGACTCCACCACCTCCCTGGGCAAGCTGTTCCAATGTCTGATAACCCTTTCAGTAAAAAAAATCTTCTTAATATCCAGTCTAAACCTTCCCTGGCACAACTTGAGGCCATTTCCTTGTACTTGTTATTTGGTTGAACAGACTGATCCCCAACTCTCTACAACCTCCTTTCAGGTAGTTGTAGAGAACAATAACGTCTCTCCTCAGCCTCCAGACTAAACAACCCCAGTTCTCTCAGCCACTCCTCTTAAGACATGCTCTAGGCCCTTCACCAGCTTTTTTGTCCTTTGGACACGCTCTAGTATCTCAATGTCCTTCTTGGAGTGAGGGGCCCAAAACTGAATGCAGTACTCAAGATGCAGCCTCACCAGTGCCAAGTACAGGGGTAAAATCACTTCCCTGGTTCTACTGGGTACACTATTCCTGATACAGGCTAGGATGCCGTTGGCCCTCTTGGCCACCTGGGCATGCTGCTGGCTCACGTTCAGCCAGCTATCAATCAACATCCCCAGATCCCTCTTTGCTGAGCAGCTTTCCAGCCACTCTTCCTCAAGCCTGTAGTGCTGCTGGTGGTGTTTGTGGCCAAAGTGCAGGCTCACAGGAGTATAAAGCATTAGTAGATACTACTGCACAGTGTACCTTAATGCCATCAAGCTACAGAGGGGTTGAACCCATTTATATTTCTGGGGTGAGAGGGGGATCTCAACAGCTAAATGTATTGGACAGTGAAGTGAGTCTAACTGGGAATGAGTGGCATAAATACCCTATTGTGACTGGCACAGAGGTTCCATGCATCCTTGGCATAGACTACCTCAGGAGAGGGTATTTCTAGCAGGTAGATTAGGCAACTAGGAATGAAGTGGCTCAAGTGGGTTTGGACTGGCAACATAAGGATGAATTATTTTTACCTTGGTGGGCTGTAGTGGTTTGAAACATACTAATATTCCCCACTATCAGAAATAATGAATTTACAACATTTTATGACTGTAGGGCATTATCATCCTGGACAGGGGATTCTGGGTTGCTCTCTCACTTTCTGGGTCTCAAGCGTATGGGTGCGTTTTTCACCTGTATTCGGGATTCCAGAAGGTATTTTCCCTTTCTTTCTGTTTCATATATATACTGATGTAATCTGACACTTTTGTAATGGAGGAGTAAAATATTCTGTGTAAATCAACTAAGAAAACTCTCCCTGCCCTTTTTCCTCGTCTTATCTCTTGGTAAGAGGGGAGGGAGGAGGCAGGAGGGGAAAGGGGGGAGCACTAAAACCATAACATGCACCCATGACACCTCAGGCCAAGGAAGAGGTGCAACAAGTAGATGGGATGGAAATCAAGGGCTATACTTGACCCTGGACACTATTGCACAGGTTATCCATGAATGTGAAATGTGCTGCAATAAAGGAAGGCAAGTGGTATCAAGGACAATGGTTGAAATATCAATATGGAGAGGCCTGGCAGATTGACTTTGTAATAGATGGGCTGACAAGAAAATCTCTTTTAAAATTTTATTAGGAATAAAAGCAAGCAAACAGCGTGCTGGGCCGCGGGGGAGCAAATCAAAATACTCAACCTCTCACAGCAGCAACTACAATAGCTTCTTCAATCTTATATAGCTACCTCATCTACATAAACAGGCTTATGCTAAATAGAAGGCAGGGATATGATAATGAGTTCTCGGAATGGATGGGATTTCCTTGCTCATGCACATTCTGCTTGGTAGGGGTCTTCTTGGGGGTCGATGGATGAAGTAAGGAAATCTTCCTCACAGTGTCTGCTGAATAACCCCCCCTTAAGCATGTGCCGTTCCTCAGGTTTTTTTATCTGAAGTCAACACATTCCATGCATTCCTGGATAGAGCTGGTACAGCGCTTATCTTTAGTCTGGCTCCTTCTGGGCTTTTGATTTGTCTGGTTTAAAAGTGCACAGCTCTTTGTTCGAGTTTTTCGAAAACACAGTCTCTTGCAGTCTTCCAAAACAAGCTCCTTGAACTTTGCTCCTAGCTCACCCTTTAACACAAATCATTATATTCATCCCAACTTCACTACACTCCCTCAAACCTGCCAAGGCCAGCACTATGTGCTTGTAATGGTGGAAGCAACCGCTGGATGGCTGGAAACATATCCAGTGCCTCTTGCCACCACCTGGAACACCATCCTGGGCCTTGAAAAGCAAGTCTTACGGTGACACGGCACCCCAGAAAGAATTGAGTCAGACGATTGGACTCATTTCCAAAACAGCCTCATAGACAGCTGGGGCAAGGAGCATGACATTGAATGGCTATATTGCATCTACTATCATGCACTGGCTTCTGGAAAAATCAAACGATACAACAGACTACTAAAACTACAGAGAGCAATGTGGTGTGGAACCTTTAAAATTTGGGACAAGCATTTAGCACAAGCCACCTGGTTAGTTAACACCAGAGAATCTGCCAATTGGACTAGCCCTACCCAATCAAAACTCCCACATACTGTGGAAGGGGATAAACTCCCTATAGTTCGCATGAAGAATAAATTAGGGAAGATGGTCTGAGTTAGTCCTGTTTCAGGCAAAGGCAAACCCATCTATATGATTGTTTTTGCCCAAGGACTTGGATTCACCTAGCAAGTGATGTGCAAGAATGGAGAACGCTGATGTGTACTTGTGGTAGTTTTAGGCTATGCCTTTAAAATTTTCACAGATCTTGAGCAGAAAGTAGTAAAAATGTAAATAAATCAGTATTGGGTGTAAAAATGAAAATAATGATAATTCTAAAACATCCCATTGGAGAAAGATCTACCATAAGATTTGGTTCCCAAAACAATCTCTCTCTCTTCTCACTTCCTTGGGCTGGGAGATACTAACTTTGTGCTTCTGCTGGCTTCTGCTTGACCTTGGCTGCATTGTTTTGGCTAAGTCTAACGTCTCTCTGCTCCATTCTCTTGTCCCTTTTGTACAGGGGGGTAAGGGGGAGGCAGGGGGGTGAGAAGCTGTTGCAGCTCCCCTGGTCATTGACCAGGGTGGTCCTTGTGCTGTTCATTAATTGTAAATACCTGTAAATATTGTATATTTGTACATATTCATTGTGTTTCATTGTAGATTGTAGTTTTACTTGTAAATACAGCTTCCATTTGCTTCCAACTGAGCTGGTCTGGAAAAATTTAATGTTGGGGGGAATTTTTCAACCCATCACAGTAGTGCAAGGCAATCTTATTCTGCGTGAGAACTGAATTGTATTATGTTAATTGTTAAATACCCTTGCTGGGCATGATGTAGATGGTATAGAATAAGAGGTGGATAATGTCCTGTGTTTGGCTAGGATGTGGTTAACCTTTTTCCTAAGAAGGTGGGAGTGGCACAACCAAAATAGCCAGACGAACCAGCCAATGGAATATTCTATAGCATACTTACATAACATAGCATATTATATAAGGGCCAGCTGAGCCAAGTGTGTGTGTTTCATATAAGCCACTGTGGTGGGGCCGGTTCAGGTGGATGTGCTGAGCCAGCCATCACAGTCAGTATAGAGGTGTGGTCTGCCTTGGAGGCAGGTAGCCTCAGGCCAGGAGGTGTGTATAATGAGCAGAGTTCACTAAAATTCATGGTTCCCTTGGCAATGCCAGGACATCAGTCTCTTTTGACTGCAGTTTCATTTCTCTGTCCCACGGAACCTGCACCTGGAAAACCATGGAGACCACATTCCAGTGCACAGGCTCAGTCACTTAATCAGTAACAACTTATGGAGTAGGCTGCTGCAAAAACTCATGCTAAGATGTTAGCCTGAATTTCACTTCTTCTCCTTGGGGTAAGGGGGTCCCAATTCCTGATGACAATGATGAGACAGATTGTGCTCTTCAGACTGCTCCTTACAGTGGTTAAATCTAGTTGGCAGCCGGTCACAAGAAATCTTCCCCAGGACTCAGTATTGGGGCCAGTTCTCTTTAATATCTTTATCAATAATCTGGGTGAGGGGATTGAGTGCACCCTCAGTAAGTTTGCAGATTACATCAAATACAGCAGGAGTGTTGATATGTTCAAAGTTAGGAATGCTCTGCAAAGAGATCTAGCCAGGCTGGATTGATGGGCCAAGGTCAATTGTATGAGGTTTAACAAGGCCAAGTGCTGGGCTCTGCACATGGGTCACAACAACCTCATGAAATGCCACAGGCTTGGGGGCAAGTGGCTAGAAAGCTGCTCATCAGACAAGGACCCAGGAGTGCTGGTTGACAGCTGACTGAACATGAGCCAGCAGTGTGCTCAGGTGGCCAAGAAAGCCAACAGCATCCTGGCCTGAATTAGGAATACAGTGGCCAACAAGAGCAGGGAAGTGTTTTCTATGACAGAGAAACAGCATGGATGGACAAGGGGAGAGCAACTGATGTCTTCTACCTGGACTTCTGCAAAGCATTTCACACAGTCCCCTATGACATCCCGGTCTCTAAATTGGAAAGATATGGATTTGATGGGTAGACCACTTGGTGGATAAGGAATTTGCTTGATAATTGTACTCAAAGAGTGATGGTCAATGGCTTGATGTTTAAGTGGAGACAAGTGACAAGTGGTGTTCCTCAGGGGTCAGTACTGAGAGGAGGGCCATGAAGATGATCAGAGGGTTGGAGCACTTCCCCTATGGGGACAGGCTGTGAGAGTTGGGGCTGTTCAGCCTGGAGAAAAGAAGACTCCAAGGAGGCCTTAAAACAGCTTCTAATATGTGAAGGGAGGCTACAGGAGAGATGGAGAGGGGCTTTTTACAAAGATTTGTAGTGACAGGATGAGGGGTAATGGCTAGCAACTGGAAGAAGCTAGATTTAGATTAGACATTAAAAAGAAATTCTTCACCATGAGGGTGGTGAGGCACTGGAACAGGTTGCCCACAGAAGTTGTGGAGACTCCAACCCTCGAAGTGTTCAAACCCAGTTTGGAAAGAGGCCTTGAGTAACCTGGTCTAACAGGACTTGTCCCTACCCATGTAGGGGGATTTGAACTAGATGATATTAGGGCCCCTTCCAACCCAAACCATTCTATGATTCCATCCCCTTCTACAGTATGTAGAAGTTCCAATTACAGAATCATAGAATTGTTTCAGTTGGAAAAGACCTCTAACATCATCAAGTCCAACTGTTACCATAAGACCACCATGGCCATTAAACCATGTCCCAAAGTATCATGTCCACATGTTTCTTGAACACCTCCAGGGACAGTAAATCCACCACCTCCCTGGGCAACCTATTCCAATGCCTGACCACCTTTTCAGTAAAGAGATTTTTTTCCTAATACCCAATCTAAACCTCTCCTGGCACAATTTCAGGCCATTTCCTCTCATCCTATCACCTATCATTAGGGAAAACAGACCGACCCCCACCTCACTAACCTCCTTTCAGGTAGTTTTGGAGAGCAATGAGGTCTCCCTTCAGCCTCTTCTCCAGATTTGTGGTAGTTTTAGGCTGTACCTTTAAAATTTTACACAGATCTTGAACAGAAAGTGGTAGAATGTAAATAAATCACCATTGGGTGCAAAAAGGAAAATAATGATAGTTCTAAACAATCCCATTGGAGAGAAATCTACCATAAGAATTAGTTTGGTAAACAATGTTTCTCTCTTTTGGCTTCTTCTCTCTGAGAAACACTAACTTTGTGCTTCTGCTGGATTATGCTGACCTTGGCTGCATTGTTTTGGCTAAGTTCTAACATCTCTCTGCTCTTTCACTTCTCCCTTTGTGTCCAGGGGGGTAAGGAGGGGGGCAGGGAGTGGGAAGCTATTAGCTCCCCTGGTTTTTGGCCAGGGGTGTTCTTGTGCTGTTCATAAATTGTAAATACCTTTAAATATATGTAAATACTGTATATTTTGTACATATTCATTGCATTTCATTGTAGATTGTAGTTTTGCTTGTAAATACAGCTTCATTTGCTTCCAACTGGGCTCATCTGGCAAATTTAATGTTGGGGGGAATTTTCAACCCACCACAAGATTAAACAACTCCAGGTCCCTTAGCCGCTTCTCATAAGACTTGTATCCAGACTCTTCAGCTTTGTTGCCCTTCTCTGGACATGATCCAGCAACTCAATGTCCTTCTTATAGTGAGGGTCTGTGATGGTTTTTAGACTGTGTTTTTAATTTTTCTTCACAAAGTTCGAGCAGAGAAAGTGAAAGAATGTAAATAAATCACTATTGGGTGTAAGAAAGCAAAATAATGATTATTCTAAACACTTCCATTGGAAAGGTAGAAACGTTTAAGAATCACTACTCAAAACAAAGTGTCTCAGTCTCAGCTTGCTTGGCTTCTGTCTGCCTGTCTCTTCTTTTCTGGCTGAAGATAACACACATACTGACCTTGACAAGCTAAGTCTAATGAACCTCTCTCTGCTTCTTGGCTTTCTTCCCTTTCACCCGCTCAGGGAGGGGGAACGGAAAGAAGCACAGACCCTCTCTTTTGGGGGCCCAAAGGGGGCTTGGTTGTGCTTTTCTGTTGATTGCGCATATTTGTAAATGTTGTGAATAGTGTATATTTGTACATATTCATTGCATTTCATCATAAATTGTAGTTTTGCTTGTAAATACAGCTTTCATTTGCTTCCAGACTGAGCTAGCCTGGTTATTGTCAGTGTGGGAGGGGGATTTCAGCTCTCACACTGTTACAATTCATATTGTGGCGTTCCAACACGACGTGATTGCTTGTATGATTTATTTCTGCTTGGATTAGGAAGCAAAATGAAGCTGCTTTGGATCCTGTGGCATATTATATATTCTATTTTCACTGTGGTGATTTATCGATGGGCTGTTTCCACTAAGAAGATAAAATTGTAATGTATGTATCATACAAACTGTTTCTTTGGGGTAAGAACAAGTTGCAGAAGGTTGTTGAGTACTGTTATGGCTTTATTGCAATAGGGAGTTATGGAAACTCAACTATAAATCTGCCAGCAGAAGCATATGAATTTGCTATTCCTATTGCAGAAGGTTATGTGAACAAATGGAACCCTAAATTGATTTTTATGCTAAGCTTGAATCTGGTGTTTGTTGTAATAGTCATATGGCTACTGGTAGCGCTGTATCGAGAAAGACATGCAGCTACTTGCTCTAGCAGCTTGCATAGACATAAAAGAAAACACAGAAGAGCTCAGAGAGATCTGGAATTAGGTTCTGATTCTGATTGCAGCGTCCAGGAGATCACAGTTAAGTGCAGAGAAGAGGAGGCTTATGAGAGAGCTGCCAATAGCTTTGGCTCAGAGCCAGTAGCAGCAGCTGCAGGAACTCTGCCAGTAGCTCCGGGAACTTTGCCAGGATCTCAGATAACTGCCATGACTACGCAGGCAGGCACCATTAACGAGGCACAGTCGTTTCCGCCCTCTAATGCCAAGATGGAAGCAGCAGCGGCTGCTGGGTCTCAAGGAGTACCTCCTGCCTCAGCACAGAATCTCTTTGTTCCTACTGATCTTCCTGTGAATGTGGAAGTTAAACCAGTGAATTTAGTTGCTACTCTCACCAGAAAGTGCAAAGAGACTGTAGGAGGAGGTGCAGAAGGAGGTCAGGATCCTTCTGTTCAGGGACCCTCTGTTAAAAAAGATCCTTCTGATGAGGAAGAGAAGGTTAGCCTTAAAAGTCTGGCAGACTTCTTGAGACCACACATGGATGATGGAGATGTACGACAGGATATGAGTCCTAGTAAATTAGGAACTGCTGGAAGTGCCTCTGAACTCCAGGAAATTGCACGGAGGCTTGCATCAGGAGCATGGGGACAGCGAGCTCAAGAAGATGATGATGATGAGGATGATATACAGTCAGCTAATGCACCCAGACAGGAAATTAGGCATGTGAGGAAAGATTATATCAGAAGAGACACTGAGCCAATCCTGAGTTGGCTAGCCAGGTGTTTTGATATGGGAGCCCCAGACTTGGTGGTAGGCGACAAGTCGGCCTCTCAGTTGGGGACACTCTCAAAAGATACAGGCATAGACAAGCATCTAGGCAGGTGCCTTGGTAAAGATTCTCTGTGGGCACGCCTCTTACTGGCAGTCCTTCTGAGGTACCCCAGCAGAGATGATTTACCATGGAACCCTAAGCTTTGGACCACAATAGATGAGGGAATCAAGCGTCTGAGAGTTTGCTGTGAGAGAAGTAAAGTATGGAGATCATAAGACGCTGAATCCTGATGAAATTCCTGTTGGAACAGGCCTTGCCAAAAAGCTCATTAAGCTTGCTCCTCCTAATTATGCTACCATTCTGGCAAGAAGAATTGTGGCAAAAAATTATGGTGGAGTGCCTCCTACTGTTGGCCATTTCACTGACCAAATGAGGCAATTGGAGGATAGTCTTGCACGTACTTCTTTGGTTTCAGCCATTGAAACTCTGTCTGGAGAGATAAAGAATTGCATGAAAGAGCTGAAGGAGGAACTTAAGACCTCTATATCCAACTTGATGAAGGGGGATGATGCTGATTCCTCTTCTTCCAGATGGATACAAATTTCAGCTGTCAGGAACAGACATCCTCCAAGAAGGCCATTCCAAAACAGGTCAAACCAAAACAGACAATAGAGGCAATCTCATGGGAGTATCTGGATAACTCTGCATGATCAGTTTGGCGAAAACATGAACAGATGGGATGGTTAACCAACTTCTGATCTTTTCAGGAGGTTACGGGAGCTGCAGAGTGGCAGTGCCTGATGAAACAATACCAGAAGGGTAGCTGTCACTTCCTCAGTTTCTCAGGACAACTCTAATAGTTCCAACAGTGACTCTAACTCTGGTACCGAACGTTGTTCCAGCTGTATATGTGGAAGTAATCCCCACAATTAGGGGTGCCCTGCCTTCCACCAGGGGGAGGTAAGGGATAATGGAGAGTAATGGAGGGAGTTGTAGTGGTAGGCCATGACACATGGCCCAGTACAAATCCAGACAGGCCTCAAGATGTCTAGACAGGTCCTTTCTCTCCCCTTCTTCCTGCCACAATAACAGGGCAAAACGGGAAAAGGAACAAAGGGGACAGGACCTTGCCTGTCTGGTAAACAAATGCCCATCTGGGGTCAGAGCACGTAAGCTTCCCCAGATACAAGGTTCTGGCCTCTGCCTTTTATGGTCATAACCTGGCAGAATGCTTTTCCATTGGGTGGCTACATGTTAGCTTTAGTGCCCCATTGGACCAAGTGACCTCTGGCATTTTGTATATATGCAAGTTCCTAGGTAGCCTAGGGGCCTTGCTCAGATCCACCTTGCTCAGACCCTCCTTGTTCAGATCCGCTTTGCTATTGTGTGCTCTAGCCATGCTCAAGCCTTGCTCACATCTGCTGAAGCCTTGCCTCACTTCAAGCCTTGTCATCTCGAGTGTCCTGCCTTGCTTCGAGTGTCTGGTCCAGAGCCCTGGGATAAAGACTGAGCCTCGAATTGGATTACAAACCG
Organism: Indicator indicator; assembly: GCF_027791375.1. Taxonomy (NCBI): domain Eukaryota; kingdom Metazoa; phylum Chordata; class Aves; order Piciformes; family Indicatoridae; genus Indicator; species Indicator indicator. The sequence continues at coordinate 179,880 of NC_072052.1, read as the reverse complement.
ACAGATTGTGGAGCCTGTCAGCAGAGAGAGCGAGCTAGGGAATATCTCCAAATTCCTTCTCTAATCCTCGTGTGTAAACCCGGCCTGCTCATATCTTCCTAAGGGTTATTGGTTAGCCTTTGGTTTATAAGTGGGTGAAGCTATTTGTGTCATAGCTTTTTCCAGTCTCTGAACTCTCTAAATTGTATCAACATTTCATTAAGCATCCTGGAAGAATTCACAACCGAATAGAACCTGTAAATAATTCTATCAGTTTTGTACATAGTTTTGGGGGGAGTTGGGAAAATAAAAATAACTATATTTTATAATTCCCACCTCGTTAATTTAACCCAAACTAATGCAGGAGTCACTGGTGGATCTCAGGAGTTGTCTAAGATAGAGATTGATGTAATTTTAACTGGGAAACAGTGGAAGAAACATACTATCGTAACAGGACCTAATGCACCTTGTATTTTGGGAATTGATTTTCTGAGAGAAGGGCGTTTCAAAGACCCTAAGGGTTACAAATGGGCTTTTGGAATAGCAACTGTAGAAATTGATGGAGGAAAATTGAAGTTGTCTATTCATAGAATCACAGAGTCACAGAATCAACCAGGTTGGAAGAGACCTCCAAGATCATCCAGTCCAACCAATTACCCAGCCCTAACCAATCAATTAGACCATGGCACTAAGTGCCTCATCCAGTCTTCTCTTGAACGTCTCTAGTGATGGCGACTCCACCACCGCCCTGGGCAGCCCATTGCAGTGGGCAAATCACTCTCTCTGTGTAAAACTTCCTCCTAATATCCAGCCTATACCTCCCCTGGCACGACTTGAGACTGTGTCCCCTCGTTCTTCTCCTGGTTGCCTGGGAGAAGAGATCAACCCCCACCTGGCTACAACCTCCCTTCAGACAGATTATTATGAATATTGTTATGAATATTGTTATGAATATGTGATTTGTGTGAAAAGGTGAGTTAGGAGTGAAGTTCAAGGAGCTTGTTTTAAAAGATTGCAAGAAGCCGTTTCCGAAAAGCTCAAACTGACTTTTAACGAGGCAGACAAAAGATAAAAGCCGTGCTGGCTCTGCCTCGGAATGTGTGGATTTCAGATAAGAAACCTTGGGAATGGTGCATGTTTAAGGTGGGAGGCCTCTCAGCAGACACTGTGAAAAAGATTACTTCATCCTTTGATCCCATCCTCCTCCTGAGCACCCCAGAACGTTCTAAGAACTCATGATTATATCCCTGCCTTCAATTTAACATAAGTCCGTTTATGTAAATGAGATAGCTATATAAGAAGGAAAGAAAGCCATTGCTGTTGCTGTGTTTTTTGTCCCTTTTCTCAGCCAAGTGTGCTGCTTTGCTTGCCTTTATTCCCAATAAAAATTTAAAAGATATTTTTTTGGCTAGTGTATTTATGACAATTTTTTTTGGTGCATTGGCCGGAAAAGCTTGATTTTTCTCTGTCTTTCGGCTTCATTTGAAGGGGGCCCCCACCGGAGCTTCCGGTGGCTTCAGTGTGGCTTCGGAGGACAGAAAATCAGTGCTTTCTGAACCCAAATAAGAGCGAGCAAAGAAATCCCTTTTGTTCAATTGGCAATACGTTATCCCTTGTAATACTTTGTGCATGAAGATCCAGACGAGGGTGAGTAAAAATCGTTTTCCGCACGGGTAGGGTATGGTGGTTACTACGGTTGTTTTCAACTACCCATTTTCAACTATCCATTTGAGTTCTGAAGCGATCGCGGGTTCGAAATCTTTTAGTTGCGGCTTCTGAGCCATTTGCCAGGGTTGTGACCCTTGGTAACCTTGGTAACCGGTCTGTGAAAGACCGAAGCTTAAGCTTAGGACCTTAAGAGTATCCGCGGGCGGGGGTTGGGATTCTTCAGCTTGCATGAGTTTTGTGGGTAGTTATGAAATAGCATTCGTGGGTGGGAATTAATGAGATTTTTCACTTGCACGAATATTTGTGGTAACCAGGAGACAAATTAATAATTATAATTAAGAAAATGAGACGAAAGAAGAGTAAATCTTTAGAACAGGAAGGAGGAATGCTTCTACCCTTTATCCCCCCAGAAAGCCCACTCGGTTTGATGGTACAGTTTTGGGGGGATTGCAGGCTGTTAAAAGGGAAATCAAAGGAAAAAATGATCCACTACTGTATGAAGGTATGGCCAAAAGAACCATTAAGATTATGTGTATATTGGCCTGGTTTTGGATTTTTTGAGAACTGGATTTGTCAAGCACTGAGCTTTCATGTGAACTCTAAAAAGCCTTTTAGTCAGGAAGAGAGTGAATATGCTGCTATTTGGGTTAGGGCCTCCTTCCCCCGTTCCAATATTAGCATTAAAATCTGAAGATAAGGATAAAGACAAGGAAGAGGATAAAGATAGGGAAAAGGAAAGATGGGAACCCTTGGATAACTTACCACCACCTCCTTATTATCGGGACAGGGGTTGAGACCGAGGTCCCCCAAATCCGACAGCTCCTCAGCTGACCCCTCCTCACTCACCCGCTCGAACAAGAAGCAGGGCTAGGGATGAACAAGTAGAAAGCAGTGTAGGATTACATCCACTTAGGGAGGTGCCCATGGGGGGTGCTCAGGGAGGAATAGGATTTGTGACTGTACCTCTTAATACATCAGATGTGCGTAATTTCAAGAAAGATGGGTGCTTTGTTGGACGACCCTTTAGGTGTAGCTGAGAGATTGGATCAATTTTTGTGTCCTACTACATATGCCTGGAAAGAGGTACAAGCAATTTTGAGTATTCTGTTTACCGCAGAGGAAAGAAATTTGATCAGGCAGGCTGGAATGAGGATATGGGAGAGACAAAACCAGGGTGGACCACCGGGAGATCAGAAGTGGCCTAATCAAGATCCTGGGTGGGACCATCAACAACCTCAGGGGAGGCAGAATATGAGTGACCTAAGGACTATATTAATAGAAGGAATTAAAGAAGCTGTACCCAGGGGAAAAAATATTGAGCGCGCGTCTGCGAGGAGAGGAGACAGTGGCGACCAGCTCAGCTCTGGGCGCTTGTTTTGGCTTTTCTTTCCTTTCTTTTCAGGGAAAAAGGGGTTACCTGCTAGGGAACTCCTGAAGAGGGGAGGAGGGGGAGCAGGCTCGGGTTGCCTACGTGCCTGAGCGCAGTGATGTAGCAGGGGGAGGGGTTGCCATGGAAACCGTGCAACAACCAAACAGAACCCAGCATGTGGCTGCGAGGAGAGGAGGCAGCAGCGACCAGCTCAGCTAGCCTTCTCACTGACGGAAAAAAAAAAAAAAAAGGGGGCGGGGTGGTGAGGGTCGTTACTGAAAGATGGTTACTACCCAAACAAAGGCTAGTAGAAAAACAGTGGGCACCCAAACAGAGACCACACATAAGCATGCAGGTGTTCAGGCAGGTGGCTGCAGTGAGTGCTGGTGCCTGGCATTTGATATGGAGGACGGCAGGAACAACACCTGTGTTAGGTGTGAGCAGATGAGGGATCTGATGAACATGGTGGCCGAACTACAAGAAGAGGTGGAAAGGCTAAGAACTATAAGAGACTGTGAAAGGGAAATTGACTATTCCCATAATCTAACCTCTACAAAATCAGAACAGGGGGTAACTCTTAGTGGAGCAGGGAGTTTGATACCCTCCCATCAGCAAGCCTCTCAGCCTCCATGCAGTAACCCACATGAGCAGGGCCAATGGGAACAGGTCTCTTCCAGACAGAAGAAATGCAAACGGAGCAAGCGTGCTACTTTAAGCAGCACACTGCCTACAGTGCACTTACAGAATAGGTATGAGGCTCTGCAGGAGGAACAGGTCGTTGGTAAGGATGAGGACTCAAGAAGGTCAGAAGCTGCACCAATGACAGGTTGTCACAGTCCAGCCATCAAAACTAATCCTGTAAAGAAACATTGTGGGGTCATCGTTATAGGAGACTCCCTACTGAAGGGAGCAGAGGGCCCAATATGCAGACCAAACCCATTTCATTGACAGGTCTGCTGCCTCCCTGGTGCCCAGGTAAGGGACATTGTAGGTAAAGTTCCCAACCTTGTGAGTCCTTCAGACTACTACCCACTTCTGGTCTTTCAGGTGGGTAGTGACGATGCAACAATGAGAGGCTCACAATCAATTAAAAGACACTTCAGAACCTTAGGGCAACTGCTAAAGGGGTCAGGAGCTCAAGTTGTGTTCTCCTCTATCCCTCTAACATCAGTGATTGACAAGGGAATATATAGGAAGAGCCAAGAGGTCAATTCATGGCTCCGGGGCTGATGTCATCGACAGGGCTTTGGATTCTACAGTCACAGCTCGGTTTACAAGGCACCAGAGCTGCAAACAACAAATGGGATGCACTTGTCCCAGAGGGGGAAAAGGATCCTGGGGCAGGAATTGGCAGGGCTCATTGACAGGGCTTTAAACTAGATTTGAAGGGGGAAGGAGTTAATAGTCTTCTGCTGGCCAGTGACAAACAGAGGGGCAGCTCACCAGAGGCAGAGGGATGGAGAGCTAGTGAGGACTCTCAACTTGCTGCCCTGAGACAAGCCACGAATGATGCACTGGGAGACTGTGGAAATCAAGGGGAATTGTCACAAGAAGAGGACAGGGCCAGCCCAGCTGAAGTGCCTCTATGCAAATGCACGCAGCTTGGGCAACAAACAGGATGAATTAAGGGCCACTGTGCTGCTGGGATGTCATGACATAGTGGCTATTACTGAAACTTGGTGGGATGATACCCATGACTGGAATGCAGGGATAGATGGGTACAAGCTCTTTAGGAAGGATAGGCCCGGAATGAGAGGAGGAGGTGTTGCCTTCTATGTCAGTGACCAGCTGGAATCAGTGGAGCTCCACCTAGGGAAGGATGATGAGCTGGTTGATAGTATATGCATTAAAATTAAAGGGAAGACAGGGGAAGGAGATGTTACTGTAGGGGTCTGCTACAGGCCACCTGACCAGCAGAACCAAGCAGATGAGGCCCTCCACAGGCAAATAGAAGCGGCTTCCAGGTCACAAGACCTGGTCCTCGTGGGGGATTTCAACCACCCTGACATCTGCTGGAGGGACAACACAGCTAGTCTCCAGCAATCCAGGATGTTCCTGGATTGCATAGATGACAACTTCCTCCTCCAAATGGTAGAGGAACCAACAAGAAAAGGTGCTATGCTGGACCTTGTTCTCACCAACAGGGAAGGGCTGGTAACCAATGTGAGGCTCAGAGACAGCCTTGGGTGCAGTGACCATGAAGTGATAGAATTTAAGATCCTCAGGGCAACCAGGAGGACATATTCTAAGCTTACAACCCTAGGCTTTAGGCGTGCAGACTTCGATCGCTTCAGGGATCTGCTTGAAACCAATCATAGATGAATTAATAAATAAAGGAACACTTGAGCCCTGTGTGTCTCCTCATAATACCCCAATATTACCAATAAAGAAGCCAGATGGGACTTATCAATTAGTACAGGATTTAAGAGCAGTGAATCAAAGAACACGAACTAAATTTCCTGTAGTAGCAAATCCATATATGTTGTTAAGCCATTTGTCCCCAGAATACACTTGGTATAGTATAATAGATTTGAAAGATGCCTTTTGGGCTTGTCCCTTACACAAAGATTCGAGGGATTTATTTGCCTTTAAGTGGGAAGATCCTGAAACGGGAAGGAAACAGCAAATAAGGTGGACCGTGTTGCCCCAAGGGTTCACAGAACCACCAAATTTATTTGGGCAAACTTTAGAAAAATTGTTACAAGGCTGGGAAATCCCAGAAAATATTAAACTCTTGCAGTATGTGGATGATCTGTTAGTGGCAGGAAGAGAGGAGGAAGAGACCCGGTCAGCCACAATACAGCTGTTAAACTTCTTGGGAGATATAGGACTTAAAGTTTCAAGATCAAAACTACAGTTTGTAGAGCAAGAAGTGAAATATCTTGGACACTGGTTAAGTAAGGGCAAAAAGAAACTGGACTCTGACAGGGTGTCAGGAATATTAGCTTTGAGAGCTCCACAGTGTAAAAAAGAAATCAGGCAGTTGCTTGGACTTTTGGGGTACTGTCGACCATGGATAGAGGGGTATAGTGAAAAGGTGAAATTTCTATATGAGAAATTGACCCTTAATAGCATTAAATGGAGTCCAGAAGATGACGAGCAACTGGATAGAATAAAAAGAATGTTGATTGAGGCCCCTGTTTTAAATCTGCCTGATGTGGAGAAACCATTTGATCTCTTTGTAAACACATCCAATCACACAGCATATGGAATGTTAACCCAGGACTGGGCTGGAAGTAAGAAACCTGTAGGGTATTGTTCCAAGTTATTAGATCCTGTAAGTAAGGGATGGCCAGTCTGTTTACAAGCCTTAGTGGTGACGGCATTGTTAGTAGAGGAAGCCCAGAAAATAACTTTTTATGCCCATTTGAGGGTTTACACTCCACACAACATAAGGGGAGTGCTGCAACAAAAGGCAGAGAAATGGCTAACAGATAGCAGAATTTTGAAATATGAGGCTATTTTAATGGACTCACCGGGTATGGAACTTAGAATGATAAAAGCTCAAAATCCTTTGCAGTTTTTGTTTGGGGAACCGACAGAAAATCCGCAGCATGATTGTATAGAAATAATTGAGTTACAAACTAAAATAAGACCAGATTTAAAGGACTTTGAATTAGACAGCGGAGAACGATTATTTATAGATGGGTCTTCCAGGATAGTGGAAGGTAAAAGAAAATCAGGTTATGCCATCATAGATGGAGAAATGAGGGTAGTGGAATCAGGTCCTCTGAATGCCAGCTGGTCAGCCTGAGCTTGTGAGTTGTATGCTTTATTTCGAGCATTGGAATTGTTAAAGGATAAGTCAGGAATGATTTATACTGACTCTAAATATGCTTATGGGGTAGTGCATACCTTTGGGAAAAATTTAGGAGGAAAGGGGATTAATAAATACCCAAGGGAAAGGGCTGATACACCTGGAGCTAGTGGTAAAAATCCTTGAAGCCTTAAGGGGTCCTAAAGACATTGCAGTGGTCCACCTAAAGGGACATCAGAGGGGATTAGAATATCACATTCGTGGAAACAATGCTGCAGACAGCGAAGTGAGGAAGGCTGCTCTGAGGAAACTGGAAAAAGATCTGAAGATTTTACACTTAGAGCAAAGATATCCTGAAAAATCTGAACCGAAAGTTTATCAAGAGGAGGAATTAACTAGAATAAAAGAAATGGGGGCCACTCTGGAAGAGGGAAATTGGAATCTCCCAGATGGAAGGGAAGTACTACCTAAAGCTTATGCTAAGAGAATTATGGACAGGCTGCATGCCCATACCCATTGGGGTTCTAAAGCCCTGGGAGAAGCCTTTTTTAAGCAATATGTTTGCATCGGAGTATATGAGATAGCAAAACAAATAACACAGGGGTGTCTAATATGTCAGAAGATAAATAGAAAAGTGTTTAGACAGGTAGCTATGGTAGGAAGGATTAAGTGTTTATTAGTGATAATAGATCATCTCACTCGATGGGTGAAGGCTTTTCCCACTGCAAAAGCTACTGCACACATGGTAGCAAAAGTGCTATTGGAAGAAGTGATTCCAAGATATGGAATAATTCGAGTAATTGATTCAGATCAAGGCACACGCTTCACCTCTAAGGTCATGAAATTACTTATGCAGGCCTTGGGGACTAGGTGGGAATACCATACCCCGTGGCATCCTCAGAGTTCTGGACGAGTAGAAAGGGTGAATCAAATCATCAAACAACAGTTATTGAAACTGATGGTAGAGACCCAGATGTCTTGGATCAAATGTTTACCGTTAGCACTATTGAATATCTGAACCAAACCCCATGGGGATATGGGCCTTTCTCCCTATGAATTATTGTATGGAATGCCCTATATTCAGGGAATGCCCCTCAAAGATAACTTAATCGAAGATTGGAGTATAAAGCAATATATCATCCAAATTGGTAAACGACTGAATGAGTTAAGGGAAATGAGTATCTTGTCTCAAACCCCACCTTTGGGTTTTCCTATACATAAAATTAAGGCTGGAGATAAAGTGTTAATAAAAACTTGGAGGGGAGAGTCACTGCCCCCCCTTTGGGAGGGACCTTTTCTTGTTTTACTGACAACAAATGCCGCCGTTCGAACTGCGGAGAAAGGGTGGACGCATGTTTCACGAGTGAAAGGACCAATTCGGGAATGGACGGTAACCTCTGAGCCTGGAGGGACTAGAGTGATTCTACAGAGAAAGTAAAGCTGGTGCCAGCACGAAACAGGTGGTTTGAAGTATCTCCAGGACTGTGGTTACTGCCGACAGACCAGATAAATACTCGAATAAACGTAACACCTTAATCCGGGAGATCTGGAGCTCACGAGACAGACTCAACCTACCCTCTGATATCGAATCTGCATTACGGGAGAACACTGAGGATTTATTATATCCCTATTTCATATAAAGCATTCTAGAACTTGTAACTTGTAAATGTTTTTAGGTGTTGTCTTGTATCTGTTATAATTTTACAATGTTTTATAGTTTTGTAATTTTATGATTTTATAGTGTTTTATAATTTTACAATGTTATATTATAATAGGGAAATTTTTGTTAAGGAATACTAGGAGGAATTGAAGGAACTAGTAAAAAGGGAAAAGTAAGGGAGACATAAGGAAAACAATTTTGTAGGATTTTGAGGAAAGAGGTATTGGTGTAATAAAAGCACAATGGGAAATGATACTACCAAAGAAGTAGAAAAGTGACTCCAACTGAAATCTTAAAGTGGGTTAAGGAATCTGTTCCTGAAGAATACAATTGCTGCCGAGAAGACATCATACCTAGCTGCTGGCTGCAACCCAGTAGGCTAAGGAGGCAGCACTGACATACAGGTGGAACGAAACTCTGATCCTGACCCTGTGTGCTGGTTTGAGGCCAGCCAGAACATCTCTTGCCCCGAAAGGGACAAAAGAATGACACACGCAAACGGATTGGAGAGTGATGGAAAGTTTAAATGGAAAAGCAATTGGTGAAACTACAGAAAAAACTACACAGCATAGTGGCAAAGAACATCCTAAAGCATACAGAGTCCCTTTACATAGTACCCAGAGGCTCCCCAGTCCTTCCCTCCTCCCACCTGAGGGTCTACCCAAAACCTCCAGGGCTCTTCCTTCCCCCCCTCCCACTGCTAGGCAAGTCTCAGGCTGGCCAGGTCTGAGACTGCCCCCCCCCTCCATTCTCCTCCTGGCATTAGGCCTAGACAGGCCTAAGAGGCCTGAGATACCCCCCCTCGGCATTACCCGATAAGAGAGGACATCTCCCATAGGAGCAGAGAGGGAAGAAAGAGGAAGAGAATGACTCTGCAGATGGCTTTATAGGGCGCAGGATTTATGGGTAGAAATACGCCGTTTCCTGTGTCCACCCCTATTGGGCGGGCACCCGGGACACCAGAGGTGTATCTCATGCAGCAGTGGCAGGGGGCACCCAGCCCAAACTGCCACATCCCACCCCTTATTTCATACCCATAATTCCTGCACCCAAAACATATCATCAGATCAGAGGCAGTTCTTAGATGACATGTCTGGCAAAGTCCAGGTCCTCCTGGGCGTCCTTCCGAAAGGTCTGTCCCTCGGGCTCAGGTCACAGTTCATTCCAGCTCTTCTCCCTCATCCTGTGGAACCTCCCAGCGACGCAGAGTTCATTCTTCTGCACGGTGAACTCTTCATGGATCCGATGGACATCCTGGCCACCTGGAAGCAACCTCACAACTTCTCAATCAAACATCAGTCTTCACCCACTCAAGCGGCATGTCTCCATCCCTTGGGGCAATCGAATCAGAACAATCAGGCTCCTCGACTCGACTCCTTCCACCCCTTGCAGGCAACAGCACGCTGAGATTTTTTCCAAAGCTGCACGGACCTTTCCCAAGCCCAGTGTTGACCGCTTCCAGCCGCAGCCCGAAGCTAATACGGATGCACACTGCGCACAGGCACACCGCTCCCCCTGAGCGTATGCATGCCGAGGCATGGGGGCATCCGGCTACACAGCCCTCCCCCGGAGAGGGCGCGGTTGCACTGCAACCCGCTGAGAAGAGAGGCGGAGCCAGGTGCTTAGGCGCCATTTTCGGAACACGTCTGAAAATCAGGGGAGAGATAACAGCGAGAGCCGCCGTCACCTCTGCAGCTGCGGTACAGATCCAAACTGCCGCCACCCCTCGGGCCACAAGAGCGGCTTTTCCAGCCAAAGCTACACTCACTCCCTGGGCCCTCGGAAGCAGCTTTTGAACTGGAGCCACCGCTCGCCTTCTTGATTACGGGAGCCACCGCTCACCTCCCGCTGCGGCTAGCCCCCACCACTGCGGGACAAGACGACCCTGGTCTGCTTCCGTCTGTCCCTCCCCCTTCCTCGGCTCTGTGCCGCTCTGCTCACCGCTGGCACTGCGGGGAACAGAAGGGAAAGAGACAGGCACCGCATTCTTAAGCTTTCCCCCGAAGCAAGTGGCTACAAAATCACCGCTGCCGCTTGGAAGGGCAGACGGGATTCTACGCCACTGCTATGCACCAGGGCGTCCCCTTGGAACCCATAAAACACCCACATGATCGCGCCAGCACAAAGCCTTGAGCCCAGCCACCAAAACCAACAACGCCCAGATACCCATTTCAACTTTTCCACCTCTGCACTTCTCCAACCCAATTTGCAGAGTTCCGCAGGAACCATCCTCTGCTACCAAAAATCTGTGCTGGTTTGAGGCCAGCCAGAACATCTCTTGCCCCAAAAGGGACAAAAGAATGACACACGCAAATGGATTGGAGAGTGATGGAAAGTTTAAATGGAAAAGCAATTGGTGAAACTACAGAAAAAACTACACAGCATAGTGGCAAAGAACATCCTAAAGCATACAGTGTCCCTTTACATAGTACCCAGAGGCTCCCCAGTCCTTCCCTCCTCCCACCTGAGGGTCTACCCAAAACCCCCAGGGCTTTTCCTTCCCCCCCTCCCACTGCTAGGCAAGTCTCAGGCTGGCCAGGTCTGAGACTGCCCCCCCCTCCATTCTCCTCCTGGCATTAGGCCTAGTCAGGTCTAAGAGGCCTGAGATACCCCCCCGGCATTACCCGATAAGAGAGGACATCTCCCATGGGAGCAGAGAGGGAAGAAAGAGGAAGAGAATGACTCTGCAGATGGCTTTATAGGGCGCAGGGTTTATGGGTAGAAATACACCATTTCCTGTGTCCACCCCTATTGGGCGGGCACCCGGGACACCAGAGGTGTATCTCATGCGGCAGTGGCAGGGGGCACCCAGCCCAAACTGCCACACCCTGTTTTGTATAAGGAGTCCAGCCAAAATCAAAGAGATCACCTCACATGTTACCATGTGTGAATAAATTTGGTAGACATAGATGTGATAAAAGCAAAGATCAATGGTCTCTCGAAAATACCTACTCAAAATAGGGTAGCTTTGGATTTGTTTTATGCTGTTCGCTATGTTTCTTGGGGTGATATTTTCTGGGGATTTAAAGAAATATGAGATAAGTTACCTTCTTGATTATTGAATATGTATTGCTTGTAATGCTTGTTAGAATAATTGTAATACTGATCTGTATAAATCTTAGTAATTATTGTCCTAAGTTGATAGGTCCTTGTGATGGTTGAAAACTTTTTAATTTTTCTTCTCAAAGTTCAAGCAGAGAAAGCGAAAGAGTGTAAGTAAGTCACTATTGGGTGTAAGAAAGCAAAATAATAATTGTTCTAAACACTTCCATTGGATAGATAGAAATGTTTAAGAATACTGCTCAAAACAAAGTAGGCACAGACAGGGCAACTTGCTGGGCTGTCTGGCTGCTGTTTCTTCTTCTCTTCTGGCTGAAGATAACACACTGGCATTGGCGAGCTAAGTTAACAGCCTCTTTGCTTTTAACTAACTGCTTTCTGCCAGGGGGGTCTGGGGGGGAGGCCCCTTGGGTAAAATCCCATTTGGGGGGAAGCAAAGGGAGCTTTGCTGTGCTTTTCTGTTGATTGTATATATTTGTAAATGTTGTAAATTTTGTATATTTGTACATATTCGTTGCATTTCATCATAGATTGCAGATTTGCTTGTAAATACAGTTTTCATTCGCTTCCAGACTGAGCTAGCTGTTTATTGTTGGTGTGGGGGGAATTTCAGCTCACACTGACACATTTTTTTATTTTTGGCGCTCCAACGTGGGGCGATTGCTTGTATGATTTATTTCTGCTAACATTAGGAATCAAAATGAAGCTGTTTTGGATTCTGAGTAATTTTATTTCCTCTGTTATCGGTGCAATTGTCTACAGATGGGCCATTTCCTGCATGATAGACAAGATTGTGAGATATGTGGCATATAAGTCGTTTCTTTGGGTTAAGAACAAGTTACTAAATCTGGTTGATTTCTGTTATGGTCTTATTGGGCTAAGAAGATATGGTAACTCAACTATGAATCTGCTAGCAGACGCATTTGAGATTGTTACTCCTCTTACATCTACAGAGGGTCTTTGGAATGAATGGTACCCTAGATATCTTATGCTAACCTTGAATTTGGTGTTTCTTGGAATAAGCATATGGATACTGGTATCACTGTATCAAAAAATACGAAAGGAAACACCTAAGGCTACTTGCTCTTGCAGCCTGCGTAGACGTAAGAGGAAACATAGAAAAGGTCAGAGAGATTCCGAATTAGGTTCTGATTCTGATTGCAGTGTCCAGGAGATCACAGTTAAGTGCAGGGAAGAAAAGGCTTCTGAGAAAGCTGCCGATAGCCTTGACTCAGAGCCAGCAGCAGCAGCTGCAGGACTGCTGACAGAAGGTCCGGGAGGTGTGCCAGAATCTGAGATAATAGCCATGACTATTCAGGCAGGCGCCATTAACGAGGAACAGTCTCTTCCTCCTCCCTCTGTTGTCGAGACAGATGCAGCAGCAGCTGCGGGGTCTCAAAGCGTACCTGCTGACTCTGCACAGGATCCTTCTGTTGCTGCTGATTCTGTACAGAATTCCTCTGCACCTGCTGATCCTGCACAGAATCCCTCTGCACCTGCTAACTATACTGCAAATGTGAAAGCCAACCCAGTGGATTTGGTTGTCACTGTCACCAGAAAGTGCAAAGGACCTGCAGGAGAAGGTGCAGATGCTGCAGGAGATGGTGCAGATGGTGCAGAAGGAGGTGAGGGTCCATCTGCTCAGGGTCCCTCTGTTAAAAAAGATCGTTCTGGTGAGGAAGGGAAGGTTAGCCTTAAAACTCTGGCAGACCTCTTGAGACCACATATGGATGATGGAGATGTAGGTCAGGATGTGGATCCTGGTAAGTTAGCAACTGCTGGAAGTGCCTCTGAAGTCCAGGAAATTGCACGGAGGATTACAGTAGGAGTATGGGGACAGCAACCTCAAGATGATGATGATGATGATGAGGATGATATACAGTCAACTAATGCACCCAGACAGGAAATGAGACATGTAAGGAAGGATTACATCAGAGGAGACACTGAGCCAGTCCTGTCTTGGCTAGCCAGGTGTTTTGATATGGGAGCCCCAGCGCTGGTGGTAGGCAACAAGTCGGCCTCCCAGTTGGGGACGCTCTCAAAGGATACCGGCATAGACACGCATCTAGGAAAGAGCATTGCTAAAGTTTCTCTGTGGGCACGCCTCTTACTGGCAGCCCTGCTGAGGTACCCCAGCCTTGGACCACAATAGATGAGAGAATCAAGCGCCTGAGACAGTTTGCTGTGAGATAAGTGATGTATGGAGATCATAAGACTCTGAATCGTGATGAAATTCCTGTAGGAACAGGCCTTGCAAAAAAGCTCATTGAGCTTGCTCCTCCTAATTATGCTACTATTCTGGCAATCAGAATTGTGGCAAGAAATTATGGTGGAGTGCCTCCCACTGTTGGCCATTTCACTGACCAAAAGAGGCAATAGGAGGTTAGTCTTGCACGCACTTCTTTGGCTTCAGCCATTGAAAGAGCTGAAGGAGGAACTTAAAACCTCCATATCCAACTTGATGAAGGGGGATGATTCTGATTCCTCTTCATCCAGATGGATACAAGCTTCAGCTGTCACAAACAGACATCCTCCAAGGAGGCCATTCCAGAACAGGTCAAACCAAAACAGACAGCAGAGGCAATCACGTGACAGTATCTGGATAACTCTGCATGATCAGTTTGGTGAGAACATGAACAGATGGGATGGTCAACCAACTTCTGATCTTCTCAGGAGGTTACGGGAGCTGCAGAGTGGCGGATCCCGAGGTAACAATACCAAAAGGGTAGCTGTCACTTCCTCGATTTCCCAGAACAACTCCAGTAGCTCCAAGGGTGATTCTAATTCTGGTGCTGGACGTTGTGCCGGCTGTACATGTGGAGGTAATCCCCACCATTAGGGGTGCCCTGCCTCCCGCCAGGGGAAGGAAAGGGATAATGGAGATAACAGAATCTATTGGGATGTGTACATCCAGTGGCCTGACACTTCAAAATTTCAGAAGTACAGGGCCTTGGTTGACACAGGAGCTCAGTGCACCATAATACCATCAAATTATCAAGGGGGAGAATCGATAACTATTCAGGGAGTCATTGGTGGATCTCAAGATTTGATTAAGATAGAGGCTGATAAAAGTTTAACTGGGAAGCAGTGGAAGAAACATACTATTGTAACAGGACCTAAAGCACCTTGTATTTTGGAAATTGATTTTCTGAGAGAAGGGCGTTTTAAAGACCCTAAGGGTTACAAATGGGCTTTTGGAATAGAAGTATAGAAATTGATGGAGGAAACCTGAAGTTGTCTATTAGACCTGAGCTTTCAAATGAATCTGCAGTTGTGGGACATCATGAGATAGAGGATGTGAAGTTACCGCTTGCTTCTCAGACTGTGCATCACAGACAATACAGAACCAACTGTGACTCTTTGGTGCCTATCCAAAACTTGATTCGTCAGTTGGAAAGTCGGAAAGTCAGAAAGTCATCAGCAAAACTCATTCACCTTTCAACAGTCCAATCTGGCCTGTGAGAAAGCAGAATGGAGAGTGGCGTCTGACAGTTGATTTCCGTGCCTTGAATGAAGTAACTCCACCCATGAGTGCAGCTGTACCAGATATGATGGAACTCCAATATGAGCTGGAATCCAAGGAGGCCAAATGGTATGCTACCATAGACATTGCTAATGCTTTCTTCTCTATTCCCATAGCAGAGGAATGCAGGCCTCAGTTTGCTTTCACCTGGAGAGGCATTCAGTACACATTCAAACGTTTGCCCCAGGGGTGGATTCACAGTTCAACCATCTGTCATGCAGTGATCGATGATGCTTTGGAGAAAGGTGGAGCTGCAGAACACATTCAGTTCATCGATGACATCATCGTCTGGGGTGAGACTGCTGAAGAAGTCTTCAAGAAAGGTAACAAAATCACTGACATTCTCTTGCAAGCCAGTTTCGCTATCAAGCGGGACAAGGTGAAAGGACCTGCCAGAGAAATCCAGTTTCTGGGATTGAGGTGGCAAGATGGCCGCCATCATATCCCAATGGATGTGATAAACAGAGACTCCACTATGGCACATCCCATCAATAAGAAAGAAACTCTGCGTTTCTTAGGCATAGTGGGATTTTGGAGACTGCACATTCCTGGATACAGTCAGATTGTGAAACCTCTCTATGATGTGACTCGAAAGAGAAACAGTTTCCAATGGGGTCCTGAGCAACAAGCAGCCTTTGACCAGATAAAGCGAGAGGTAGTCCAAGCAATGGGTTTGGGACCTGTCCGAACTGGTCCAGACATTAAGAACATTCTGTACATGGCCGCGAGTGACAATGGTCCAACCTCGTGCTTATGGCAAAGAGCTCCAGGGGAGACATGAGGACGTCCTCTTGGTTTGTGGGGTCGTGGCTACAGAGGCTCAGAAGCTAATTACACTCCAACAGAGAAAGAGATTTTAGCTGCTTATGAAGGAGTGAAAGCTGCTTCTGAAGTGATTGGAACTGAGTCACAACTTCTTCTAGCTCCTAGATTGCCAGTTCTGAATTGGATGTTCAATGTCAAAGGTTCTTCACCACATCATGCAACAGATATCACCTGCTCTAAGTGGATGGCTCTGATAACATAGAGATCTCGAATGGGAAATCTCGAAAGGCCTGGTTTGGTGGAGGTGATCACAAACTGGCCAGAAGGCACAAGCTGTGCTAAACCTCCACAGGAGAGAGTAACTCGTGCAGAGCAAGCTCCTCCTTACAGTGATCTGTCTGATGATGAAAAGAGATATGCTTTGTTCACAGACGGTTCCTGTCATCTTGTTGGAAACAAGCGGAGATGGAAATCTGCAGTGTGAAGTCCAACGAGCAGAGTTGCAGAAGCGAGAGACGGAGAGGGAGAATCCAGTCAATTGGCAGAGGTAAAAGCTGTCCAGCTAGCTCTTAATGCAGCTGAACGTGAGAGATGGCCAAAGCTTTATCTCTAAACCGACTCATGGATGGTAGCCAATGCCTTGTGATGTTATCTGAAAGACTGGAAAAAGAATGGATGGCAGAGAAAAGGAAAGCCTATCTGGGCTGCACATCTGTGGCAAGTCATTGCTGCTTGCATTGAGAGAATCCCAGTCAAAGTGAGACACATCGATGCTCACATTTCTAAGAGGAAAGCCACTGAGGAAGAACAAGACAACCATCAGGCAGATCTAGCTGCAAGAGTTTCCCAAGTGAACACAAACTCTGATCCTGATCCTGATCCTGATCTTGACTGGAAACACCGAGGTGAGCTGTTCTTAGCTCAGTGGGCCCATGACTCGTCAGGACATCAAGGCAGAGATGCAACCTACCGATGGGCTCGTGACAGATCCATTGACATTTCCATGGATGCTATCACGCAAGTCATCCATGACTGTGACATTTGTGCTGCTATTAAGCAGGCAAAGCGGATCAAACCCTTGTGGTACGGTGACCGATGGTCCAAGTACAAGTATGGTGAAGCCTGGCAGATTGACTACATCACTCTACCTCGTTCTCGATCTGGTAAGCAATATATGCTGACTATGGTAGAGGCAAGCACTGGATGGCTGGAAACTTATCCAGTTCCTCATGCAGCTGCAGGTAACACCATTCTTGGTCTGGAGAGACAAATCCTACGGAGACATAGAACTCCAGAGAGGACTGAGTCAGAAAACAGAAATCATTTCAAGAACAATCTTGTGAAAAACTGGGCGAAAGAGCATGGCATCGAGTGGGTATTCCACATTCCCTACTATGCACCAGCTGCAGGGAAGATCAAACGCTTCAACGGACCACCCAACCAGGACGAGGAGGCCGATGAGATATTCTATAAGCAACTGGAAGCTGTCTCAAGATCATCAGACCTTGTCCTTGTGGGGGACATTAACCTACCCGACATCTGCTGGGAACTTAATTCAGCAGAGAGGAGACAGTCCAGAAGGTTCCTAGAGTGCATGGATGACAACTTCCTGATGCAGCTCTTAGGTGAACCTACCAGGGGTAAGGCTCTGCTTGATCTGCTGTTCTCAAATAGAGAAGGGCTGGTGGGAGATGTGATGGTTGGAGGCTGTCTAGGGTGCAGTGACCATGAGATAGTGGAGTTTTCAATATGCAGGGAGGTAGGGAGGAGCAGTAACAGAACCCTCACTTTGGACTTTCGGAGGGCAAACTTCAGGTTGTTCAGGCAACTTATTCAGAAAGTTCCCTGGGTAACATCCCTTAAGAAGAAAGGGGTCCAGGATGGTTGGACCTACTTCAAACAGGAGCTCCTAAAGGCACAGGAACTGGCAGTTCCCACATGCCGTAAGATGAGCCGGCGGGGAAGACGACCGGCCTGGATGAGCAAGCAGCTCCTGAAGGATTTAAGGGAAAAAAAGAGGGTTTATCGCCTTTGGAAAGGGGGGGAGGCAACTAGTGATATGTTTAAGGATGTTGCTAGATCATGTAGAAGAAAAATTAGAGAGGCAAAAGCACAGTTAGAAATTAAACTGGCCGCTTCCGTGAAGGATAACAAAAAGCATTTTTATAACTATATTAATGCTAAGAAGAGGGGCAAGAGGAGCCTCCACTCTTTATTGAACATGGAGGGTAACATTGTAACTAAGGATGAGGAGAAGGCTGAGATTCTAAATACCTTCTTTGCCTCCATTTTCAACAGTAAGGCAGGAGGACTTCAGGATAGCTGGCCTCCTGAACTGGTTGATGGGGTCAAGGAGCAGTGTTGTACTCCTGAAATCCTTATGGAATTAGTTCGAGACTTGTTGAGTCACTTGGATATTCACAAGTCCATGGGACCTGATGGGATTCATCCTAGGGTGCTGAAAGAGCTGGCAGATGAGCTGGCCAAGCCTCTGTCCATCATTTTCCACCAGTCCTGGTTCACTGGAGAGGTCCCAGAAGACTGGAAACTGGCCAATGTGACACCCATTCACAAGAAGGGACGGACAGAAGAACCTGGGAACTACAGGCCTGTCAGCCTGACTTCAGTGCCAGGGAAAATCATGGAGCAGATTGTCTTGGGGGCAATCACTGCGCACCTGAAGGATGGCCAAGGAATCCGGCCCAGCCAACATGGATTTCGGAAGGGCAGGTCCTGCCTCACCAACTTGATCTCCTTCTATGATCAGGTGACCAGCCTGGTAGACGTAGGAAAGGCTGTGGATGTAGTCTACCTGGACTTCAGCAAGGCCTTTGACACTGTCCCCCACAGCAAACTCCTGGCCAAGCTGTCAGCCTGTGGCTTGGACAGCAGCACTCTGCGCTGAGTTAGGAACTGGCTGGAGGGCCGAGCCCAGAGAGTGGTGGCGAATGGTGCCACATCCAGCTGGCAGCCTGTGGCAGTTTGGGCTGGGTGCCCCCTGCCACTGCTGCATGAGATACACCTCTGGTGTCCCAGGTACCCGCCCACTAGCGGTGGACACAGGAAACGGCGTATTTCTACCCATAAATCCTGCGCCCTATAAAGCCATCTGCAGAGTCATCCTCTTTCTCTTTCTTCCCTCTCTGCTCCCCTGGGAGATGTCCTCTCTTATCGGGTAATGCCGGGGGAGTATCCTCAAGGCCTCTTAGGCCTGTAGGCCTAATGCCAAGAGGAAAATTGAGGGGGGGCAGTCTCGGACCTGGCCAGCCTGAGACTTGCCTAGCAGTGGGAGGGGGAAGAAAGAACCCTGGGGGTTTTTGGGTATACCCTCAGGTGGGAGGAAGGGAGGATTGGGAAGCTTAGGGAACTCTGTATGCTATAGGATGTTCTTTTCCACTATGCTTTGTAGTTTGTAGATTTTTTTCTGTATTTTCACCAATTGCTTTTCCATTTAAACTTTCCATCACTCTCCAATCCATTTGCGTGTGTCATTCTTTTGTCCCTTTCGGGCCAAGAGATATTCTGGCTGGCCTCAAACCAGCACACAGCCTGTCACTAGTGGTGTCCCCCAGGGATCAGTGCTGGGCCCCATCCTGTTCAATATCTTTACTGATGATCTGTATGAGGGGATTGAGTCCATCATCAGTAAATTTGCAGATGACACCAAGCTGGGAGCAGGTGTTGATCTGTTAGAAGGTAGAAGGGCTCTGCAGAGGGACCTTGACAGGCTGGACAGATGGGCAGAGTCCAACATGATGGCATTCAACAACTCCAAGAGCCAGGTGCTGCACTTTGGCCCCAACAACCCCATGCAGAGCTACAGGCTGGGGTCAGAGTGGCTGGAGAGCAGCCAGGTGGAAAGGGACCTGGGGGTACTAGTTGACAGGCGCCTGAACATGAGCCAGCAGTGTGCCCAGGTGGCCAAGAGAGCCAATGGCATCCTGGCCTGCATCAGGCATAGTTTGGCCAGCAGGAGCAGGGAGGTCATTGTACCCCTGTACACAGCACTGGTTAGGCCACACCTTGAGTACTGTGTCCAGTTCTGGGCCCCTCAGTTTAGGAAAGATGTTGAATTGCTGGAGCATGTCCAGAGAAGGGCAACGAGGCTGGTGAGAGGCCTTGAGCACAAGCCCTATGAGGAGAGGCTGAGGGAGCTGGGACTGTTTAGCCTGGAGAAGAGGAGGCTCAGGGGAGACCTCATTGCTGTCTACAACTACCTGAAGGGAGGTTGTAGCCAGGAGGGGGTTGGTCTCTTCTCCCAGGCAACCAGCACCAGAACAAGAGGACACAGTCTCAAGCTGCGCCAGGGGAGGTTTAGGCTGGAGGTGAGGAGAAAGTTCTTCACAGAGAGAGTGGTTGGCCATTGGAATGGGCTGCCCAGGGAGGTGGTGGAGTCACCATCCCTGGAGGTGTTCTAGAGGGCATTGGACGTGGCACTTGGTGCCATGGTTTAGATAGTCATGAGGTGTAGGGTGACAGGTTGGACTCGATGATCTTTGAGGTCTCTTCCAGCCTTCTTGATTCTATGATTCTATGATTCTATGAACGGTTTGCTGAAAACCACTCTCAAAACCACGGGGGGTGGATCTTTGAAAAACTGGGAGAAACATTTGGCACAAACAACCTGGCTGGTGAATAGTAGAGGTTCAGTGAATCGAGCTGGACCTGCCCAATCAGATTTGTTGCAAAAGGAGGAAGGTGATAGAGTTCCTGTTATCAGAGAAAAGAATCTGTTAGGCAAAACTGTTTGGATATTTTCTCCTTCAGGAGAGGCCAAACCTGTCTGAGGTGTGGTTTCTGCTGAAGGTCCTGGTCACACCTATTGGCTGATGAAGAAAATGGTGAAATTCAGTGTATTCCACAAAGAAATCTAACTTTGGCTGAGAGAGGTTAAATTCAGAGTGTTGTGCAGATACAGCATCGCGCCGAAGAGGAGAGACCATGAGATCTACGGTGCAGTAACCCTGAGAGCCCTGAGTCACCTGAGAGTCCCTGTTCCTTTCTTCGCTCCATCTGCGAGGAAACAAGCTGTTTGCTGTTTTTCCTGTGATTTGTTTTATAGGACACCAGGACCGATGGTAGTACATGGGAAAGGCTTATCTCACAGGGGCAAAAGGATTCTAGGACAGGAACTAGCAGGGCTCATTCACAGAGCTTTAAACTACAATCAAAGGGGGATGGGGTCGTTGCTGGACTTGCACCAGTGGGGTAGTGTTCTAGTATTAATGAAGACCAGAAGGCCTCCCACCCCACCATAGTAGAATCGGTGTGCTCAGCTCGCTCCCTGAAATGCCTGTACACCAATGCATGCAGCCTGAGGAATAAGCAGGAGGAGTTAGAAATCCATGTGCAGTCAAGGGGTTATGATCTGGTGGCAATTACAGAGACATGGTGGGACAGCTCACATGACTGGAATGTGGTCATGGATGGCTATGCCCTTTTCAGGAAAGACAGGTCAACAAAGCGAGGTGGTGGAGGTGCTCTTTATGTGAGGCAGCAATTCGAATGTACTGAGTTCTGTCCAGGGGTGGATGAGAGGTGAGTTGAGAGTTTGTGGGTGCGAATTAAGGGGCAGGCTAGCGTGACTGATACTGTTGTGGGTGTTTACTACAGACCACCTGATTGGGACAAGGAAGTTGATGAGGCCTTCTACAGGCAGCTGACAGCAGCCTCACAATCACAGGCTGTAGTTCTCATGGGGGATTTTAACTATCCAAATATTTTCTGGAAGGCCTACTCAGCCAGTTATCCACAGTCCAGGAGGTTCCTTCAGTGTACTAATAATAACTTCTTGATGCAAATGGTTGATGAGCCAACTAGGAGAGTCTGGTTGAAGCAGTGAAGGTTGAGGGCAGCCTTGGCTGCAATGATCACAAGATCTCATGGGACAGGGTACTTGAAGGCAAAGGGACCCACGATAGTTGGCTAATATTCAAGGACCTCTTCTTCCAAGCTCAAGATCAGAGCATTCCAACAAGTAGGAAATCGAGAAAGGGAGCCAGGACACCTGCATGGTTAAGTAGGGAACTGCTGAGCAAACTCAAATGGAAGAAAAGAGTCTACAGATCATGGAAGGAGAGGCTGGCCACTTGGGAGGAGTATAAGGCTGTTGTCAGAGGATGTAGGGAGGCAACCAGGAAGGCTAAGGCCTCGTTGGAACTCAACCTTGCAAGGTAGGTCAAGGACAGCAGAAAGGGCTTCTTCAAATACATTGCAGGAAAAACTAACACCAGAGGCATTGTAGGCCCACTGCTGAATGAAGATTGGATGTGGCACTTGGAGCCATGGTTTAGTTGCCATAAGGTGTTAGGTATTAGGTAATAGGTTGGACTTGATGATCTCTGAGGTCTTTTCCAACCTGGTTGATTCTGTGATTCTGTGATTAAGTGAAGGAACAGTTAAGCAATTTGGACATCCATAAATCCATGGGTCCCGATGGCATGCACCTGCGGGTGCTGAGGGAGCTGGCGGAGGTCATTGCCAGACCACTCTCCACTCTTTCGTAACTCATGGCAGACAAGAGAGATGTCTGAGGACTGGAGGAAGGCAAATGCCACTCCGATCTTCAAAAAAGGTAAGAAGGAGGACCCAGATAACTATAGAACGGTCATCCTCACCTCCATCCCTGGCTGCGGAAAAAAATTCTGCATAAATTGAACACAGGAAAAAAATTTGTAGGGCTGGGGCTACTGATTTTCACAATTTTCTCCATGGTATGCAGTAAAGCTGTTTTCTTTTTAAAAACTTTTTTCTGCATCTTTACCAAAACGAGGTCAGGCGGGGGTGTGTGTATGTGTGGGTGTGTGTTCCTATCCTCGCTCATAGTCTGCTATATTGCCTGCTATCAGTTTTAAATATTGCATCTCAGCAACAAGCATTTCATAAATTAGCAGCATCTGATGGTGCAAACTCTCTCGGGCTGGCTCTGGTGGGTGCCTTGGTGACAGAGAATACAAAGAAGGTGAAGTTACTAAATGCCTTCTTCGTCTCTATCTATACTGCTTGAGACTGTTCTCAGGAGCCCCAGACCCTTGAGTCCCCAGAGGTAGAAAGGATAAAGGAGGAGTTTCCCTTGGTTGATGAGGACTGGGTTGATAAGTGTGGTGTTGCCATGAGAACTGTAAAAAATATAGTGGTCCCAATCCAGCTGATCCCACCACGGCGAGCTAAAATGCAAACTGACAGACCAGTCTGTGAGCAGGGACCACGGCTGCAAGGTGGGCCAAGTGGCCAAGATCTGTGGAGCCGGTGAGTATTTATTAAGGTGTTCCTCAATGGTACAGTTCCACATTCCCACAGCCTCCCCCGTTAAGCCCACTGTTTTATCTTTATTTTAACAGGTGCCCTTCTCCCCAGTTGCCTTTCCCATCCACTTCAAGGATGCAGCATTTTGTTATCTTTTACTTCCATCCTTTCTCACACAGTTTGAGGTACAACATCTCTTATCACACTCCAGGGTCCCACACAGACATGAAGGTCATCTAAACATCCCATTAGCAAATGCCTGGTGTGCTGGTTTGAGGCCAGACAGATCCTCTCTTGCCCCGAGAGGGACAAAAGAATGACACTCACACAAATGGATTGGAGAGTAATGGAAAGTTTAAATGGAAAAGGAATTGGTGAAACTCCAAAACACTACAAAGCATAGTGACAAGAATAACCCAAAGCGTACAGAGCCCCTCGCATAATACCCAAACGCTTCCCAATCCTTCCCTTCTCCCACCTGACGGTATACCCAAAACCCCCAGGGCTCTTTCTTCCCCCCTCCCACTGCTAGACAAGTCTCAGGCTGGCCAGGTCTGAGACTGCCCCCATCCATTCTCCTCCTGGCATTAGGCCTAGACAGGCCTAAGAGGCCTTGAGATACTCCCCAACCGTTACCCAATAAGAGAGCATCTCCCACGGGAGCAGAGAGGGAAGAAAGAGGCAGAGAATGACTTTGCAGATGGATTTATAGAGTGCAGGATTTATGGGTAGAAATACGCCGTTTCCTGTGTCCACCTGATTGGGTGGGCACTCAGGACACCAGAGGTGTAGCTTATGTGGCAGTAGCAGGAGGCACCCAGCCTAAACTGCCACATTCCACCCCTTATTTCATACCCATAATTCCTGCACCCAAAACATATCATCAAATTAGAAACAATCTTTAGATGATGTCTGGCAAAGTCCAAGTCTGCATCTGGGCGTCCTTCCGAAAGGTCTCTCCCTCGGGCTCAAGTTCATTCCAGCTCTTCTCCCTCATCCTGTGGAACCTCCCAGCGACGCAGAGTTCATTCTTCGGCACAGTGAACTCTTCATGGATCCGATGGACATCCTGGCCACCTGGAAACAACCTCATAACTTCTCAATCAAACATCTATCTCCATCCGCTCAAGCGGCATCTTTCCACCCCTCGGGGCAATCGAGTTGGAACAATCAGGCTCATCAACTCCACTCCTTCCACCCCCTGCAGGCGACAGCACGCTGAGACTTTCAAAAGCTGCACGGACCTTTCCCAAGCCCAGTGCTGACCGCTTCCAGCCGTGGCCCAGGCTACACGAATGCACACCACGCACAGGCACGCCACTCCCCCTGAGCGATAAGCGTACCGAGGCATGGAGGCATCTGGCTACACAGCCCTCCCCCGGGAGAGGGAGTGGCTGCACTGCAACCCGCTGAGAAGAGAGGCGGAGCCAGGTGCTAGGCGCCATTTTCGGAATGCATCCGAAAATCAGGGGTGAGATAACCGCGGCCATCGCCTGATACACAGAATTACAGAGCCGCCGTCGCCTCTGCAGCCGCGGTACAGATCAAAACCGCCACCATCCCTTGGGCCACAAGAGCGGCTTTTCCAGCCAAAGCCACACTCGCTCCCTGGGCCTCGGAAGCAGCTTTCCAACTGAAACCACCGCTTCTTGGGTTACGGGAGCCACCGCTCACCTCCCCGCTGCGGCTAGCCCCCACCACCGCAGGACAAGCCAACCCTGGTCTGCTTCTGACTCCCCCTTCCTCGGCTCCGTGCCGCTCTGCTCGCCGATCACGCCGCACGGAACAAAAGGGAAAGTGACAGGCACCACATTCTTAAGCTTTCCCCTGGAAGCAAGTGGCTACAAAATCACCGCTGCCGCTTGGAACAGCAGGAGGGATTCCATACCAAAAGCTACACACCAGGGTGTCCCCTCGCAACCCATAAAATGCCCACACGGTTGCCCCAACACAAAGCCCTGAGCCCAGCCACCAAAATCAACAAGACCCAGATATCCATTTTAACTTTTCCGCCTCTACACTCCTCCAATCCAATTTGCAGAGTTCACCTCAGAAACCATCCTCTGCTACCAATAATCTGTGCTGGTTTGAGGCCAGACAGATCCTCTCTTGCCCCGAGAGGGACAAAAGAATGACACTCACACAAACGGATTGGAGAGTGATGGAAAGTTTAAATGGAAAAGCAATTGGTGAAACTACAAAACACTACAAAGCATAGTGTAACTCATGTGGCAGCAACAGGAGGCACCCCACCTAAACTGCCACAGGCACCCAGCCTAAACTGCCACACCTGGGTTCCCACATCTCCCTCCTTTTTGTTTTTTAATTTCGAGTCCATGGCAATCATGGTATTCAGTCCAAATTTAGATATCTTCTGGTTTCATTTACACATGATCAGTCTCAGATCAATCATAGCATAAGATCAGTCTTATGTCTGATAGCATTGTAAATCTTTCTCTGTACATAGTTAAAGCTGCCAAGCGTCTTGTCGAGTCGCCATCTGGTGGACACGTGGCAGAACTGCATCCTTCGTTACCTTAATTAGAAATTAATTCTGTGAATATTCGAATTGGGTCAAATTGTACATACTAAACCAGTTATGATGTGTATTTTCACAACCGTGCACTAGAATCTATATATAAAATAGTGATTAATCTGTTATTAATAATTTTAAGAATTGATAAAAAATTATTTTCCATAATTCATAAATTAATAGGATCTCCATCACAATTCCTCATCGAAAAGAGCTCACTGGAACATAGGTACAGATTTTTCCATGATCAGCTCCTTACTTCCTATCTGGCTTTTTCTGGACAAGTTAATTTTTCAGCTCAATAATTATATTAATGCTAGAAGATCAACATTGGTCATACTATGTAAATACCTGCCATGGCACCCCCCATTGCTAGGACTCTGCAACAAATATAATTTTGGTCTTCGTCAAATTTTGGTTTAAAAGCTGACTTGGGCTTAACAGACTGAACCTGATTAATTTGATGTGTAGGTTCCATAATTTTGCCTGCATCTTTTGCAGTCCATTCCATGCAATGCCCCTAACCCACTATTTCTTGCACAAATTCACCAACTACATATACCAGCTGCTGTGAAGGCTGCACTTAATCCATGAGATCTACGGTGCACGAACCCTGAGAGCCCTGAGTCACCTGAGAGTCCCTGTTCCTTTCTTTGCTCCATCTGCGAGGAAACAAGCTGTTTGCTGTTTTTCCTGTGATTTGACTCTTTTGAATCATCTACATCTGAGATAGGCGGAATGGACTATGATCTTTATTCACTCATTGTTGTAAATATTGTTTTAGATTAGACAAATAGTAGTAGCAGCCAATGGAATTGTTTAGAAGGGGTGGACTGTGATGGTTAGGAACTGTCTTTTTAATTTTTTCCTTGCAAAGTTCAAAGCAGAGGGGCATACCGGTGAAAAAGATAGAAGAAAGGAATCCGAAATAAGAGGCCAATCGAATGGGGGAACGATGAACGAAGGTTGAGGAAAAAAGGCGAAATGGGATAAAGAGGGGACGAAAGGGAAGGAGTAAAAAATGGAAAGCGGAAAAGTGAGTGGAGGGAAGAGATGATGGTGGGAAAGAATTGGAATGGCGTGAGGGAGGGGGACTGAGAAAGGGTTAAAGAATCTGGAAAAAAGGCGTGCTGTGAGAGAAAAAAAAGTGTGATTGGAAGGAAGGGAGTGGAAAAAAGGGAGTGAGTGAGTGGAAAAAATTGTGGCGACGGGAAGAAGACGTTGGGGAGTAAGTGTTTTGAAAAAAGAAAGACGGTGAAGGTGGAAAGGGAAATAATCGAATCGGAAAATTGGAAAGGATGGATATGGATGAATGTACTTGAAAGTGAGGTGTTGGAATGTGGGTGAGAAATGGTGAAAGGAAGGGATGAAATGTGGAATGAATGAAGGCGGGTTTGGTGAGCGCGGGAAAATGAAGGAAGGATGAGTCCGAAAAAAAGTGTTGACAAAGAGGTTTAGAAAGGGAAGGAATGAAGAAAAGAAGCTGAATTGAATCGTGTGAGTGGAATGAAGGTTCTGGTTGGATGAAAGATTCGAGGTCGATTGATGTTTGATGGTGAAAAGAAAAATCTTGAAGAATTGAGAAGGAGTGAAAAATGAAGGTGTGTGGTGGATGAATGGCGGAACGAAAAATTGAAAGAACAGATGAAAAAAGAGAAAGTGAAAAAAAAGGGATGAAAAAAGATATGAATAAGAATAGAATGATGGAATTGAAAAGAAGAAAAGAATGACGATGGTGTGATCGGGAAGAATGTTGGTGAAAAGAAGAAAAAAGATTGAAAAGGAAAGACTGAAAATGGTGTTGTGATTGAAGAAAGGAGTGTGAAAAAAAGAGTAGAAAAAAAGGGGAATGGTGAAGAAAATGAAGGGATGAAGGAAAGAGGTTAGATGTTGGAGAAAAAAGGCGTGGAAGTCTCATGTTGGTGAGGTGGAAATGGGGTGTGAATTGAGAAGTTGAATTGGGGAAAATGAAGGGGGAGAAAAATGTTTTGAATGGGGTTGGGATGGAAAGATGAAGGGGAGAGTGGTGTGAGGATTGGAGATGGAACGATTCCGAAAAGTGAAAGTTTGTGAAGAGTGAAGTGTGGTGAAAAAGAAATGATATTGGTAAAGGAAAAAACAAAATTGGGGAAAAGAAAGAAGATCGGGGGAAAAAGGTTGAGAGAAGTGGGAAGGGGATGGCGAGGGTGGGGAATGTGAGAATGATGTTTGGAAGGAAGATGAGGAATGGAGAAGAGAAACGAAGGAAGTGGAAAAAATCTGGGGAGAAAAGATCGAAAAAAAGATGAATAAAAAAGAGTGGAAAGAAATGTGAGGGTTGGAAGGAATGGAAGAAGGGGAGTTTGAAAGAAAAAGGATAAAGTTGAAGAAGGGCGGAAAGAAAGATGAATGAGAAATGAAAAGAGGGAGAGGAATTGAGGAAAAAATGAGGTGGAAAAATGGAATAATCGGAACTGAAAAAAAGTAAAATTGGTTGAGATGGAAGGATTTGGAATCGTCGGAAGATGATAAAGGTGAAGAAGGAGTGTGTGAAAAGAAACGGAAAAAAAATGCGATGAAGAAGATGCGTGAAAACTGAAAAGGAGTTGAAAGTGTTGGAAGAAAGAAAAAGGAGGTGGAAGAAGGAAAGACAAATGAAAGTGTGGAGAGTGAAGGAGGGAAAGGGAATGTGGGATGGTGGAAACTTGATGAAAAGGAAAAGAGTGTCGATGTGATAGTTTGTGAACTGAATTTCCGAGAAAAAAAGGAATGGAAAATTGTGGAGAAATGAGTGGGAATTGAAGGAATTGGAAGAAGTCGGATGAGTGTTGAAAGCGAGAGGAGGAAAAAAGAAAAAGAGTTCGAGGGTGGTAAAGGGGAAAAGAAGAATGTTGAATGAGTGGAATGAGAACAAGAAGAGTATAGGGTGGGGGGAAAACAAGAAAAAAGAAGATAAGTGAGAAAAAAGTGAAAAAAGAGGAGAAGAAGGAGAGAGGAAAAAGAAAGAAGAGAAAGAGAGTAGATTTTGATGTGGAAAGAAAAAAAAGAAAAAGATGAGGTCTGAAAAAAAGAACTAGATGAAGATGAAAGGTTGGATGAAAGAGATGAAAAGGAAAGAAAGTTTGGAAATTGAAAAGAAGGGTGATGAAAGGGAATTGTAAGAAGGAAATCGAGAATGGAATGAAGAATGAGTGTAATAGGGAAAGTGAGTGTGAAGAGGATGGAATGACGAGAGTGAAAGAGTGGATGATTTGTAAGTGAGGTGGGAGAAGAATAGAATGAAGGAAGGAAAGATGGAAGGATGTCGGATGAGAAGATGGTGGAAGAAAGAATGCGAAACAAGAAAGTGAAGACGTGTGAAGTTTACGGGGAAAGGAATGGAGTGAAAAACAACGAGATGGATTTGATGGAAAGGAAAAAAAGGAAGGAATGAACAAAGAAAGAGGAAATTTGAAATCTGAAAGGGAAAAAAAAAAAAGATGTGAGGAAAATGAAAAGTGGTGGATAGATGGTTGGTGGGGATGGACGGAAAAAGGGAAATGAAAAGATGAATGAAATGATGTGAAATGAATGAAGAAGGTGGAGGCCCCCCGGAGAAACAGGGAGAATAAAGAAGGAAACGGAAGAAAGATGGGGAAATGAACGGAAAGAGTGTAAAAGGGTGGGTGGAGAAGTAAATTTTGATTGTTGCGTGACGAAAAAATGACGCTGAATGAAGTGAAAAAAGGGTGTGGAAAGTGTGAATGGGGAGTGAGTAGTTGAAAAAGATGAAAAAAAATGGAAAGGATGAAAAAATAAAAAGGAAAGTGAGAGGATGATGAAAAAATTGAAATGTTGATGGAAGTGTGAACCGGAAGCGAACAAGAAGAGAAAAAGGGATGATTAAAGAATCTGAATTGATGTCGGGGGGAATGAAAGAGTTGAAAAAAAAAGAATGAGATGAGGATGGAAATGGTGCAAGAATGAAGATGATGAGGATGGGATGATAGATGATCGGAATTGAGCAATGGGAGAGGGAGAATGGA
Source organism: Indicator indicator (assembly GCF_027791375.1). Classification (NCBI taxonomy): domain Eukaryota; kingdom Metazoa; phylum Chordata; class Aves; order Piciformes; family Indicatoridae; genus Indicator; species Indicator indicator. Next base: position 150,317 of record NC_072052.1, on the reverse strand, counting down.
ATGGAAAAGATGGAAAAATATGCTGGAAAAAGGAAAAGAGAAAATTTGGAAGGAGAAAAGGAAGGAAAAAAACGATTGAGAGAGATTGAAGAGGGAGAGATGAAAAAGTGAAAGAGGGAGAAAATGAGATAAGCAGAAATTGTGGGATTTGGAAGGTGAAGAAAAGAAAAGAGGATGGGAATGAGAAGGGTTCGAAAAGAAGAAAAATTTTGGAAAGAAATGAATTGAAGATGAGGAAGAAGAGAAAAAGAAAGTGATTGAATGAAAAGTGTGAAAATGATTGGTGTTGAAAAAAGTTGAAAACATGAGAACAAAGAAAAAAAATGATTGAAAGGAAGATGTGATGAAAGAATTTGGAATGAAACACAATGGATTGAAATGTTTTTGAAAAAAATGGGAACGAGAAAGTGAAAAAGGATGGTTGTGGATGTATGAGAAGTGGAGGAAAATTCGAAAAGTGATGAGAAGAACGGAGATGAAATCGAAGAGGAAAAGAATGAGAAAGAGTGGGCCGACGTTGTTGAAAAGAATAGATGAAGAATGAGAATGGATGAATGATTGGAGATGGTGATGTGAAAAGAAGTGAGAAAATGTTTGAAAAAGAAAGTGGAAATGGGGTGAGAATCGAGAATGAAACGATGGAAATGAAGTGGAAATGAAAATGGAAGGTGAAGTTGTGTTTGAAAAAGAACAAGCGTGACAATGAGTGACCGAAAAAGATAAGAGTGTACCCCCCCCGAGAAAAAAGGTGGATGGATTGAAGGGATGAGTTGTGGTGTGAGAAAGATGACTGATGAGAAGAAACCGGAAAGAGGAAGAAGAAGAAAAGATGAAAATGAGGATGGTGAAAAGAATGAAAAGAAAGAGAGAAAAAGGGGGTGGTTGGAGTGGTTTGGTAGAATGAGAGCATGAGAAAAGGGTGAAGAGATGTGAGAAGTTGTGTGAAGAAGATGAAGTGGAGAAAAAATATTGGAGAAGAAAATTTGGGATTGAATGAATGAGAGTGAGGAAGATGGGGTGTGGAAGCGGGTGGATGGATGAAGGAATTGAAATAAGGAATGCGGGTTGAAAATGGGTGAAAATATCGAAAGTGAGAAAAAAAAAAAAGAGTCGAAAAATGTTGGAAAAAGAAAGGTGAGGAAGAGTTTGGGGTGTGATTGGGGAAAAAATTGGGGAATGAAGAGAAAAAATGTGGAAGAGAAAAGATAGACGAAGGAAAGAAAAAAAAAAAAAAGTGAAGTTGTGGGTGAAGAATAAATGAATGAGGGAAAGAGGGAAAAAAAAAGAAAAAAGAAAAAAATGGAATGAGTGGGGAAAAAAAAAAATTGAATGTGAAGGATTGATGATGAGAAAGTGGGTAATGGAGGTTGAAGAAGAAAAGGATAAGTGGATCAGTGAAGTTGAATGAAGGAAAAAAAACGAAAATGTGAAATCGAAGGAAATGGAGGTGGGAAATGAAGTGAATCGCGGGAGATGGAGGGGAAAAAATGGTGTGTGAAAATGTGGTGTTAGTGGGGAGAGAAGGAAATGAATGATTTGTGGTGTGGGAAAAAGAATGAATTTTCAGTGGTGGAATTGTTGACTGATGAAGGTGGAGAAAGATAAAAAGGAACAAGATGAAGATGACGGGTGGATGAAAGGAAGAATGAAGGATGAATGAAGAAAGAAGGGAAGACATTGGAATGCCGATGTAGGGGAAAGTGGAGGAGAAATAATATTTGAAGAAGGGATGAAAAAAAAAAAAAATGTGAATGTTGGTAGAGTAGAAGAATGATATTGGTTTGTGGAGAGGAGTGAAAAGCTGACGAGGAAGAATGGAAAGAGGGTGAGGAAAATGGAAAAGAAAAAACGTGGAAGGGAAGGAAAAAAGGATGTGAAAGAAGAAAAAAGGTGGGAAGTGAGGGATTGGAGAAAATGGAAAAAGATAAGAAAAAGAAACAAGAGAAAAAATGAAAAGCATGTTGTTGTGTGAAGAAGGAAAAATTGTTGGGGGAATGAAATAAAAGAGGGAAAAAATGAGATGGGTTTGGGGAAGCGTGAAAGAAAAAAAGCTGAAGGGAAAAAGACGGCGAAAAGAAAAATTAGAAAGTGGTGGAAAGAGAAAAGGTGGGGAGAAAAGGTGAAAGAAATGAATGAAAATGAGAGTGAATGAAGAATGAAAGGTGAAGGAGAGAAGAAGATCGGCGATTTGTGGGTGATGAATGGAAGATTGAATGAAGGAAAAAAAATTGGGGTGAGAAAAGATTTGATGGATGAAAGTGTGTGAAAGCGGAAATGTTGAGAAAAGAGAATAGGAGATGGATGAATGCAAAGAGAGACGATGGTGATGTTGAATTGAAATGGATGAGGAATTGAATGAAAAATGAAGAAAAAAAGAAAGAGAAAATGAAGGTTGAACGATGTGAATGAAGTAGAAAGGAATGATGCAAAAGGAACACGAAAAAATGTGATGGTGGGGGGAAATGAAAGAATTGGGAAAAGAAGATGAGATGGTGGGAAAAAGGAGTGAAAGAAATTGAGAAGGATTGGTGAAAAAGAATAGTTGTTGGAAGGATGATGAAGGAAGGTGACATAAGGGTGTGAGATGAATGAAAGGAGTGTTTGTGAAAAATGAAAGTTGAAATGAAAATGAAAGAATGAATGGTAAAGTTTGAAAGTGGTGTGGATGGAGAGGATAAATGGGGACTTGGAGAATAATGAATGAAGAGGAGGTTTGACTGATGACCAAAAAGGATAAGAAGATATGAAAAATTGGGAATGAAAGAAAATGGGAGTGAAGAAGAAGTTGAGAAGGTGGGTCGAATTTTCGGAAACGATGAAGGTAAGAAAGAAAATGGAAAGAGGGGGTGGATGAGAAAGAAAAACTGGAAATGAATGACGTTGAAGGCGAAAATAGGAGAACAACGCTGAAAGAGAAAAAGACCGTGAATGACGAAAAAGAGAAGAAAATGAAAATGAAAAAAGTCTGGAAGTGAAGAAAAAGAAGAAAAAGGAGGGGAAAGCGGGGCTGTGGGATTGGGTTGATGTGGAAATGAAAAAAATGGTGAAAGGAAGAAAATGAAGTCTGAAAAAGAATGAAATGAAAAAAGAAAGCGGGAAGGAGGGGTATCGTGAAAAAAGAGGCGAAAATGAGGAATTGAAGAAAAAAGGTGTGATGAAGGGTGAGAAGTGAATAGATAGAAGAAAAGTGGTGAGTGATGAAAGGGAAAAAAGAATGGAAAAAGGGAAGAAGGAATGGAAATATTAGAGAAAAAAAGGTGCGAGAAGGAAAAGGTGGAATGAGATCATGGAAATGGAGGGATTGAAGGGAAAGGGATGGGATTTGGATGTTGGTCGATAACAGGAATGAATCCGGGGAAAGGGGAAAATGAGAAAAGAAGAAAAGTGTGGAGGTCGAGAAAATGTGGGGGACGAGTTGGGGGAAAGGAAGAATTGCAGGAAAAAAAAAAAAAAAAAGACTGGGAATGTGGAAAGATGAATGTTGTTGTATGAGAAAAATTGTTGTGAAGAAGATTGATTGGAAGGGAGTGGAAAAGGATTTTCTGAAACGAAAAATGTGAATGAAAAGAGAACCCGTAGTGCTGTGAAAGTAATGAAAAGTGAGAAAGTGAGAAAGAAATGAAAATGAGCTAGAAAGAGGAGAAGAAAGAATGTGGGGTGACGAACGAGAAAAAGGGAAAATGAATGAAAGAACAAGATGGTGCATGGAAGAAATAGACTTGAGTTTGAGAAAGAAGAAAAATTTGCGTGAACTGAAAAAGGAGAGAGATGAGAAGGGTGAAGTGAACAAGAAGGTGTGGGAAAAAGATGCAAAATGAGAAGGCGAGAAATGAGAAAAATACAGGAAATGGGTTGGAGGAAATGAAAATGGTGTTGGGGAAAGAGAAAGAAGACTGAAGAGGCAAAAAGGGGGATTGAAAAAATGATGAGAATGCGAATGGTGAGGAAGAAAGGGTGGATTGGGAAAGGGAAAGAGTAAACTGACATCGAATTGGTTCGAGAAAATGAAAATTGAAATGAAAGTGGAAGACGTGAAGTGCTGTGGAGAAGTGAAAAAAAAAGAAACTGATCGGAAGAACGAATGAGAAGAAAAAATGATGTGAGAAGAAAGTGATGGGAAAAGGAAAGAATCGGGAGAAATGGAAAAAGAGTGTAAAAGAAATTAAGATGAATGAGAAGGAATTGAAATGTGAAAGAGTAATGAAGTCGTGAAGAAAAAAATGTAGTGAGTGAATTGAGGAAAGAAGAAAGATGTTGAAAGAAATGAAAAAAAGGAAGGGAATTGGATATCGAGAAAGAAGTTGAAAAGGGATGAGAGAAATGTGAATTTGAGAAAGGAAAGTTGAGACAAAATGAGACTGAAAATGAAAATAAATTGAGACTTGAAGGAAAGTGGGAGTGTGGAAAATGTGTTGGAGAAAGAAGAAAAGAGAGGGGGAGGGTGGGAAAAGTTTTGGAAAGGAAGGAAAGATTAAAAAAGTGAGGAGGAAGGTGAAAAGAGGCAGGGGCGGGTGGAAGAGATGGAATTGGGGTTGGAAGTAGATTGAAGTGAATGACGAGAATGGAGAATGGATGGGGAGAGGGAGAAGATGAAAATGGGAGGAAGTGGAAAGGGTGAAGAAGAAGAAAAAAATGGACGCGGAAATGAAGACGTGAAACGAAAAGTATTGAAAAGGGAAAAAAAAAGAAGGAAAGTGGTGATTTGAAAGAAAAAAGAAAGTATGAAGAAATGAGAAGGGATGAAAAAGGGCGAAATGGGAATGTGAAAAGGAGAATGGAAAGTGAAATTGAATGGGAAGGGGAATGTGTGAGTTGGGGGTGATTGAGAAAGTTTGTGGGTGGGGGGTTTGAAGAAAAACTGAAAGAGAATGAGGAATGAAAGAAGAGAAAAGCGTGAAGGTTGTTGGGTTGAAAGAGAATTTGATGTGTGAATGAAAAATGGGAAACCGGAATGGAAAAGAGGAAAAAAAAATGGTGTGGATGAAAGAGGGGAAGCGAAGACGGTAATGGAGGAAAGGAAAAAGAAAAAGGTGAAGGAGCAATGAATGAAAAAGGAAATTGGAAAAAGGTGTTGGAAAGGTGAAAATGAAGATTTCCGAAGGTGAAAATGGGATGAATGAGTGAAGAGATGAAGGGAAATGGGTGAAATGGGGGAAGGAAGAGGAGAGATGGAAAAGAGAAAATCAAGAATTGGAAGTTTGAAAGAATTGGAAAATGAAAATGAAGAGGGAAACGGAAAGGGGGAAGAACGGAATCGAAAAAAATGAAGGGTGAAGAAGTGGAAGAAAAGAATGAGTCGAATGTGAAGATGGAAAGAGTGGAAGTGAAGAATCGATTTGGGTGAAAGTAGAAAAATGGATGAAAATGAGAAAGAGAATGTGTTTTGATTGAAGGAATGTGGGAAGAAGCTGAGATGGAAGTGGAATGTGAGTGATGAAAAGAATGGATGGGAGGGCGAGACTGTGAGTGGGGGGGTGAAAAAATGGACTGAATGAAAAAATCGGAATTTGTGAAGAACAGTTGGACATGAGAAGGTGAATGTCGAGGAGACGAAGAGTGAGGGAGATAGGGTGATGGTGAAGGTGTGAAGTGTTGGGAGTGGAAGATAGGAGCAAAAGAATGGTGGGGGATGGAGAAAAGAAGGGTGGTTAAGCTTGAAAAAAAGTGGTGATGGATTGAAAGACGTGAAAAGAGTGATGAATGGTTGGAGTGAAAGGTAGAAATGGAAATTTGAAAGATTGAGAATCGGGGAAAAGTGAAAAGATGGGAAAGTTGGTTGAGGATGGAAAAGAAAATGGAATGGAATGAGTGAAATGGTATGATTTGTTGATGTGTCGATGTGAAGGTGAAGAAAGACTGAGAAAGTGGGAATGTTAGAATTGAATCGATCGTTGGAAGATGACATGGGATGAAATTGAGGAAGAGTGAGGGGGAGGAAAAGAAAAAAGTAAGGAGTTGAAAAAGAGGGGTGTGCGGGAAAGAGTGAACAAAAAGGGAGGAAAGAGTGTA